>NW_022196904.1:134651116-134672323 GCF_008632895.1 Mastomys coucha
CACTCCCCACACCCATCAGAGGGTTCCCTCACCCCACTCCCCACACCCATCAGAAGGTTCCCTCACCCCACTCCCCACACCTGACTTTCTCCAAACCCATCAGGGGAACTGAAAATTGTTGGGACAAAAGTCTAAGAAGTCAACATAATCAAAGGCTGCCGCTCAAAACAGGTTGCCACAGGCAGCATTTCTGGTTCTCAGTTTTCAGGGCTGAGGCCAACTTGCATCCCTAGTGTGTGGTCAAAAAGCTCCAGAGTCCAGTGCAGTGGCCAGAGGGCTTGCTCAGCATGCCAGAGGCCTTGGGTTCTATACCAGGCACTGCAAAGAGAAAGCTGCCAAATTGGGCAACCAAAAAGCAGTGTATTAACAGCTGAATGTGGTAGTCCATATTTGCAATTAGAATTCAATAGGCAGAGACAGAAAGCTAACTGCAACTTGTCGTGCAGCCTGGCCTACATAGAAAGTTCCAGATGGACCAGGGCTATACAATTAGTCACATTCCTGTCTCCAAAAACCAACAAAAAGTCAGGTATGCTGGTGCAGCCCTATAATCCCAGCACCTGGGAGGTAGCAGCAGAAAGATTAGGAGTTCAAGGCTCAAAGCCATCCTCTGCTATGCAGGAAATTTCAAAATAACAACAAAACCAGCTATGCTGACCTTCAGATTTGTAAATAGAAGGTTTTCACTGCAGTGCCTCAGACTGTGTGGGTCAGTCCTCCAGCCCTTGGGAGAGCGCAAGCCTTGATCTGACCACCAGCAATGGCCAATACAAGCCTACACGGAACACCTACCGGAAGTGAAACTGTTGCTGGGAAGCACGACTGCAGGCCCAAATTTCCTGGGCTCAAAGGTGACCAGCCGCTGTCCATACAGCCCGGTTCGCTGGCTGGCAACCTGAAGCTTCAGCAAACACACCCCTCTGCTCTGAAGCTCTTTCAGAGAATTGTGTTCCTGCCAGGACCTAGGAGACACCAAGCATAGCAGTGTCACTGTCTGTGCTTGCACAAGCAGGAAAGGAGTTCTGCTTATAGGCATTAGGTATACCCCAGAGGAACTCCGGATCTGCTCCACTCCAATCCTACCTCTCCCACAGCTCCCAGGACAAGTACTGCCTAACTTGCTCCAGGTCAGCCAATGCAGACCTGCGGTTTTTTTGTTTTGTTTTGTTTTTTTGTTTTGTTTTGTTTGGTTTTTTTGGTTTTTTTGTTTGTTTTTTGTTTTTTATTTTTCGAGATAGTGTTCCTCTGTATAGCTTTGGCTGTCCTGGAACTCACTTTGTAGACCAGGCTGGCCTTGAACTCAGAAATCCACCTGCCTCTTGTCTCCCAAGTGCTGGGATTAAAGGCAAGCGCCACCATCACCCAGCCCCAACACAGAGTCTTAATCATGTCTCCTTGTCATTTGTTATCAAGTCTTTTGGGGCCCTCCCATTTATACCTGACTCTCTCTCTGCTTCTTACCACCAACACCCCAACTGTGGTTCAAGGTCCTAGTTTGGTTTGAAGCAGATCACCTCACTTTCACAGCAAGCACGTAGTGTGGGAATCACAGACAAAGTGTGGGAAAGCCTAGCCCATAATTCCAGACTCTCAAACATCTGTAATCTCAGGCTGGCTTCATGTGTTGCCTCCACATGCGTTACCCTGGGCCAGTTACTTCACCAGCCTTTGTCTATCCTTAGGGAAATGCATTACAGGAATTCCACTGTGAGATACAGAAGTGGTGGCTCTGTCTGTTGCAGGCCTGTAGATATTCTCCTAAAACAAGATGGCTCTCCAGGAATGCTCAGGCACCATACATAACATAGGCTTCATCAACTTCCCTCTAGGAAGCTGTTCTCAGGTACCACCTCCCTCTGGTTCCCGAGGAAAACTTGTCTCACTCCACCATCTAGCATTGATCATCCTGTGAAGCCTATTTCTTTTTTTCTATTTTTTTGGGGAGGGAGGAGGAGGGGCTTCACTACAGGATCTCCTGTAGTCTGGGTTGACTTCAAATTAGCTATGTAGCCAAAGTTGACCTTGAACTCCAGATCCTTCTGCCTCGACGTCCAGAAGTGACGCTGCTATGCAGTCTTCTGCTAGGGCCGACTCCGTGTGCTGCCCATTGACCCAGCCAACACTAGACCGGCTCCAGGAGGTGACTAAGGAGAGTTACAGGGCCTGGGACCCGCAGCCAAACCTACCTGCGCTCCTCCACCTCGGCGTCTCGCTCTAGCTCCAGCAGCTGTAGCTGCTGGGCCACGAAACTCTCCACGGTAGACGAGTCCATCTGCTCCGCGGTGCAAGCCCTGCCTGATGCTTCCTGCTCGGCCAGTTAGTCCTATGGGACCCGTGTTCCTGTCGGACCGTGTTCCCCACCGGACCAGAGTCAGCCAAAGGACTTGCGCTCCCAGCCAGGGCACGGATTCCCGACCGGCCCGTTTCCTGTGCTCCTTGCCAAGCCAGTGATTGCTGTAGGAACCCTGTTTCCCTCCTCCAGGTGTTCCCTTACGGGGCTTGTGCGTTACGCACAAGGTTCGCACCACTTCCGCTTCCGGTTGGGACTGTGGCAAAATGGCAGCTGCCATAGCAGCCTCGGCACTGCCGGGCGTCTTCGGGCGGCTGGTGTCTTTGTGTAGCCGTAGCATCTTGGCATCCCAAGGACCCGGACCTGGTGAGACCAGGGAGGCCTGGTGAGGGAGGAAACTAGTGGTGCTTCTGTCATCTGCCTCATGTGTGTCTGAGTCCGCCTTGGTTGTGAATATTGCACAGGGTTTGGAGTACGAGAATCTGAGATGGGAACGTGGTTCCTTCAGTTCATTGTTTAATAGTGACAAGTGCTCTTAAACTTATGTGTAGGTCCTATAGTAGTACAGAGACACAAATGGGCCTAGAGAAATGACCTCCCCAGGGTCATACAGTGGGGACATAAAGAAGCGATTTAGAAACTGCTAAGTAGAACATGAATGTGGACTACTGTCCTCGAGCTGCTAGCCACCCTCGGATCAGGAAAAAAAATGTTGAAGAAAGGAGTGAGTGGTTTTAATATTAAGACCTTAGACCATGAAACGAACCATCTTGAAACATAACAAGTAACTAATGTGTCCTTAGTTTTGTTGACCCCAAACCTTTTGGTTTGTGTATGTGTTATATGTATGTATGTGTGCAGGTGGGTGCACATGCCTGAGTGGAGACCAGTTGATGATGTCAGGTGGGCACTATTATGTTCTGCCTTTTCGGTGTTTTGGTTTGTTTTGGTTTGTTTTTGTTTTTGTTTCTAGATTTATTGTGATATTTGTTTCTGTGTGGGGATGTCCTTTCTGTGCACTTAAGTGAAAGTGCCTTTGGAGTCCAGAAAAGGGGATCAGATGTTAATCCATAGATGCCAGGAGAAAGGCCACCAACTCAAATCATCATGGCCAAATTAATTAAAACAAACTTTTTCATTGGGAACCCAGGCTGCCTTCACCTAAGGCAGAGTTCAGGAGGTCAACATTGGACACGATGAAATAAGGGTTTTTATAGTTCAGGAGTAGGAGGTTTCCAAATAGGGGGTGAAGCAGAACATAATTGTAACAGTTGGTCACAATAACTTTCTGAAACAAAGGTAAAGTTGCAGGTGGTTGTAACAAGGTGGTCATAATAACTCTGAAACACAGGCATAGTTGCGGTTTTCTGGATCAGGCAGTATAAAACCATTTGTAGTTAAGGTGGGACATAACCCAGTCCTTGAAAACAGACTTAATCATAAACAGACATTAACCTACTTTTTCTTTACTATAAGATGGCTTTCCAGCTTAAGATGGAAGGATGCTAATTTATCACAGATCCCTGGAGCTGGAGTTGCAGACACTTGTGGCCTTCTATGTGGGTGCTAGGAACCAAACTTTATCATCTACAAGAATAACAATTACTCTTACCACTGATCCATCCCTCTAGCCCCTCTCCACCTTATTTCTAAAGGTTTCTCAGTGAACCTGGAACTGGCTATTTGGTTAGACTGGCTAATCAATAAGCCCCCAAGATCTGTTTGTCTCCACTCCCCAGTGCTGGGGTAACAGAAGTGCCTGGCTTTTTAGTTTAATGCTGGTGACCTGAACTCAGGTTCTACAGTTGTATAGCAGGTATGTTACCCACAGAGCCATCCTCAGTCCTCCCCAGTACTCCCCTGGACTTTTTAGACTTATTAGAACCAGGCAGGTTCTAATACAGTAGTTTAAACCATATGCCAGCAACAGATCTGTGCATGCCATCACAGTAACTACCCATCATGTTTCTCTTCTTACAGCCTCCCTTTGGTCTGCTTCTCGAAGGTTCAGTTCACAGAGTGCTTCATATCCACAAGGGTAAAATACCAAAATGTGGGTTTGGTGATTTTTCCATGTATCTGTAAATGTTACCTTTGAGTTAAAACATCTGTACAAGCCGGGCAGTGGTGGTGCACGCCTTTAATCCCAGCACTTGGGAGGCAGAGGCAGGCGGATTTCTGAGTTCGAGGACAGCCTGGTCTACAGAGTGAGTTTCAGGACAGCCAGGGATATACAGAGAAACCCTGTCTCAAAAAAAAACAAAACAAAACAAAAAAAAAGTCTCTACATTTGAGGCTGGGTGTGATAACAGATTTGGTGACACAAGTCTTTAGTCCTAGCCCTTAGGAGGCAGAGGCAGATGAACAGCCAGAGCTACACAGGAAAAACCCTGTCTTTAAAATAAAATAACAACAAATTTCTCTACATAGCTCAGTGATAGCATGTTTGGCCAACATACTTGAGGCCTTGAGTTCCTCCTTTAGCATAAATGTGTATACTTGCATCATGTATGCATGCATACATAAAATTCTGTCCCCAAAAGAAATAATGTGTGTGTGTGTGTGTGTGTGTGTGTGTGTGTGTGTGCCTAGATTACATATATTCATACCCCCAAGAACAGCATCTGACATACAGATGGTTTGGCCAAAAAATATTAATGTCTCTGCTGTGTGGATATTCTCAGAAGCAGAAGCCTCTTTGATTCTCAGAAAGACAATTTACAAAACAGAGTCTGAAAGCATGAAGAACCCCCAAGTGGCATTTCACTGAGCAGCCTGTTCTTCTAATTCTCATATGACACAGTCCAGCCCTCCTTCCCAGCTCCTTTTTCCCACCTGCCTCTTTGTATGTTCTTCATCTGGCTCTGTCGTGTCCAGTCAGTAGACCTAATGGCACCCAAGACAGACCCTCTAGAGAATCCTGGTCCCTCAAGGTCACTATCTGGCCATGGACCATGGAGTTTGTTTTCCTAGGGAGTCTTGAGAACTGATATGGTGAGAAAGTGTCATTCATTGCACAGATGTGGACAGAGCTATCCTGTGTGTTTATGAATAACGTACATAGGCGAGGCTTAGTCTGAAGTCTACACGTTCCCCTGGGGACAGAAGGGTTGGAACGCCTATTCTAGTGAAATAGAGGCAGCATCAGTGTTGTGGGTTTTATACCCCTCTATAGCAAGCTTGCACACACCCTCCGGATGCTTACTGCACAGCTGTTTCTTGGGGAGTTGAAGCTGTCTTTCATGAGCATGTGATACGTGTTTATGAAATGGCTATTGCAGATACGTTCCTAAGACCTCCCTGAGTTCCCCACCCTGGCAAGACGTGGTTCTGCCGGACTCTGTTGAAGAGACTAGACACCATGCAGGTAAGACTTTGCAGGAGCTGGGCAGGGAGGCCTTTGTAGCCTTGGGAGGCCTAGGCAGGAGGAGTGCTGAGTGTTTGAGGCCAGCCTTGGTTACAGAGTGAGACTATGCCTCAGAAAACAGAATAAAAAGGGAAATGAATGGCTAGCACCGAGTGTCCATTCCCATGAGCCACTGAGGTAATCATTGCCACAGAGCAAGGCAGCAGGTGTCTGAGTTCTCTGAAGCACACACAGCACACGTGAGACCTCACATTCATTTACGATGAATCTTCTCTTGATAAGCAGCCCTCCAGCATCTGCCATGAGGCACTCAGGTGATGGGATGGATAGTGGGTGCACCTCCATCTCCAGCTGTGGTATGTGTTAGTGCAACCTCATCATCCCAGTATTCAGTTGGGAGCACCACAAGTTCATGTCCAGCTTGGGCTACATGTCAGGAAAAGGCAGCACAGCTGTTGCCAGCTAAAGAGTCATGTCTCAGCTTCCCAAAATCTACAAGTTCCCTTCATTGCGGGGAATCTTCTGCTATTCTAAAATACTGTTTGAGATCCTGTTCGAGCTAAGTATAGACACCCCTGGAGGTCTGGGATTGGTTGGAGGACTTGCAACAGATGTCAGAATCCACAAATGTGATGATGAGGAGAGGCAGTGTTTGTGTGCAAGGTGTCCAGGTCCTGCGTGTCCTCTCTGGAGCACCTGCTGACTGCCAGTGCTCACTCACTGTGCAGGGCACACCCCAGGAGAGGTCCGCGTGTTTGGTGCATCCTCATGGAGCCTTCACTGGGTATGCCAGGAGCTGCTTCTGCCCTTGGCCTTCTCCAGAGCAGGGATTGTTATGTCTGTCCTGTGTGTCCAGCCCTTGGCCCAGGGGTGGGGTCTATATTCAATGGGTGTCTTCTCAGGGCAAAGTGGAGGGCCAGGGACTGTGACGTGAGCCAGAGAGGTGACAATGTGAACAAGGAACGGGCGTGGAGGGAAGGCAGGTGGGCCTGCCAGAGAAGGAATGTGGAGGGAAGGAGGGCCCTGCAGGAACAGGGAAGGTGCTGGGGTGGAGGTGGGCAGGAGGCCCTGCCAGCTCAGGGACATAGAATCCAGCTCCTCAGGCTGCAGGACTGTCCTCTCACTTCTTAGACTGCACACTCCTTGCCCTGGGATATAGTCCAGGCTAGACTCACTGCCGTTCTGCTTTAGCCTCCCAAATGCTGAAATCGGGCGTGCACTATCATGTTCTGCTTGTGCAATGATTCTTAATTGATTTAAAACAAACAAGATGAAGGTTCTGCTCCAGAAGTGCAGAAGTAACATTTCCTGCCAGTGCTCCTGAGAGCCCCAGCCCAATCCAGCACCTGCCTACTGGGTGGGTAAGCAGGGCTGGACAGACTGCAGGAGCACTCCTCACAAGGGAGCCAGATAAACAGCTGCCTGTCCAGTGATTGGCACCCACTGTCCTGCAGAGGTTGTGAAGAAGGTGAATGAGCTGATCGCCACAGGCCAGTATGGCCGGCTCTTTGCTGTTGTGCACTTTGCCAGCCACCAATGGAAGGTGACTGCCGAAGACCTGATTCTAATTGAAAATGAGTTGGACATCAAATGTGGAGAGAGGATTCGGATGGAGAAGGTAAGGTGCATCTTGTGTTGTGGACTGGACTCAGGGACTCTGGTACCCAGTGAGCATTGCTGAGGGTTCTCTCAGCTGTGCTGAAAACCAAGCCATACCCAGTGGGTTGCGGGTAGGGGTGGACTTAGTATGGGGCAGAGCAAAAGGGAGACTAGGGCTGGAGGAAGGCAATGGAGCCAAGCTGCGTCTCCATAGCCTTGATCTCAGACAGCCGCTAGAGAGCTTGGAGCGAGATTTCTAGCACCTGTGCTGTAGGGGAGGCTGGGAAGTTCCAGCAGCACAGTGCTGTGTGGACAGCACTGATGGTTGCTAAAGCAGCTTAGTCTAATTGTTTTATTTGAGACAAGGTCTCCTGTATTGTATCCCCAAGTTAGCCTCAGACTTGCTGTGTAGACCAGACTGCTCCTGATCCAGCATCCACCTCTCCTGGGTGTAGTGGGGGTTAGAGAGCTTGCAGAGATCATTTCTCTTCCTCCACTGTGGGCCTTGAAGCTTTCTGTGATTTCTGTTTCCTGCCCAGCCCCAGCATGTAGGCATCACTGTTCCCTTCACCCAGTGGTTTCTGTGAAGTTGGTGAGGAGCCAGGGATTAAATGTGCTACATTTTATCTTCTCAGGTCCTGCTGGTTGGGGCAGACAACTTCACACTCCTCGGCAAGCCACTCCTTGGGTAATGAGCTTCTAAACCCTGGGCTTGGTCCAGGGCTGGGCTGGTTCATAGGCAGGACATGGTGTGGTCAGGCCCAGTGGGGAGTGTCCAACATCACTGTAAGAGTTAAATGCAACACCTTCCTTACAGTTCTGGTGGGTGTTTGGTGTCCCAGGAGACACCTAGCCAGGTGACTGTCAGTCACTAATCCATTGCAGTGTAGTTTTTCTTCTCTTTCTCCCTCCCTCCCTCCCTCCCTCCCTCTCTTTCTCTTTCTCTTTCTCTCTCTTTCTCTCTCTCTCTCTCTCTCTCTCTCTCTCTCTCTCAGCTTCTTGAGACAGGGTCTTTCTATGTAGCCCTGGCTGTCCTAGAATTCACTATGTGGACCAGGCTGGCCTTGAACTCACAGGAGACCCACCTACCTCTGCCTCCTGGGTGCTGGGATTAAAGGCATGTGCCACCATAGCCAGCATCCAGTGTAGTCTTTCAGATAATCTGAAGGGCTGGTGGTTCCACTCAGAGATAGAATGCCTACCTGTTAGGTTTGAGGCCCTGGGATTGTGTTCTCAACACCACCCATCAAAATTAATTGAAAAAAAAAAAGAATGTTTTTCTTTGTTGGTTTTTTTGTTTGTGTTTTGTTTTGGTTTTTGAGCCAGAGTTTAATTGTGTAGCCCAGGTTAGACTAGAACTCACAATGTATACTAGGTTGACCTTGAATTTATAGCCCTCCTCCTGGCCCTGCCTCCAGATACTGGTATCAGCAGTCACACCTGACTAAAGATTTTTAAATACTCTTCACTATGCTTTCTCACTGTTTTCAAAATGAATGACCCATATATGGGGCATATGACTAGTATCCCTACACAGGAAGCAGAGGCGGAAGGGTCAGGGGTCAGACTCATTCCTTGGATGTAGAGAGAATTCAGGGTTGGTCTGGGCTGCATGAGACCCCACTGCAAAATCAGGAATTCTTTGGGGAGTGTCTGCAGGTCGTGTTAAGTTGAAAGGCGATCAAGGAGGTGCACTGTCATGATGTCCTTTCTTTTCTGTCTTTTTAGAAAAGATCTTGTACGAGTTGAAGCCACAGTCATTGAAAAGACAGAATCATGGCCCAAAATCAACATGAAATTTAGGAAAAGGAAAAACTTCAGGAGGAAAAAAAGTAAGTGTGAGCCAGGCAGTGGTGGCACATGCCTTTAATCCCAGCACTTAGGAGGCAGAGGCAGGCGGATTTCTAAGTTCAAGGCCAGCCTGGTCTACGGAGTGAGTTCCAGGATAGCCTGGGCTACACAAAGAAACCCTGACTCGAAAAAAGAAACAAACAAAGTAAGTGTGAGACAGTGTACTGAGGCCCTGTGCTCCCAGCACACTGTGGTTGTTCCCATGTTCCTTGCCAAGTATCTGGGCAATGCCAGGGTGATGTCATGCCAGCATTGTGTGGGATAAGGGCTCCAAAACGACTCACACTGCCTCATTGCAACATGCAGACCACATAGAGCTGTGAACCCAGCATGGCACCCATCTTGAGACACTGGGAGACAGCAGTGGCATATTAGATTGTCTTGGAAAACTGGGAGCAGCTCCCATGTGTGCTGGGAATAATAGTTCACAGTCTGAACAAGTACAGCTGAGGTAGAAACAGGACAGGAATCTCTCGGCAGGTAGCCTCATGTTGTCAGCACGTGTGTTTATGCATGTGACATCACAGATACTTCAAAGGGAGACGCAGTTAGGTGCTGAGGAACAGGTTAATGGCCACAGCAGAAATCAGGGAATCAGCTGTGCTCAGTTGGTTAGATCGGGCAGTCCGAATCCTCACTTCTCATATGGCTGCCTGCATTAGCCCTTTAGGAATAGGCCCTAGCAGTGTTGTGGAAGTGCCAAATATAAATATCCTCCCAGTGGTCGGGCCATGGCCAGTCGACTGACTTTTAGGGAAGTAGGGAGGCTCATCTGAAGGCTGGAAGCTGAGGATGCTAAAGAGGCCCTGGAGCCAGTGCAAGGAGAGAAGCTGAGGGAGTAGCCAGCTTACGGGTGTCTGGGGATGAGACCACAGTGCCTAGTACCTATGGGAGAAGGCTACAAGCTGGGCCTCAGCATCAGCTGCAAGGAGCGGGGCCATGAGGCTGCTGACCTGTGGACAGTGACTTCTCAGGGCACTGCTTCCCTTTGCAATGGTTGGTCTAGCTAGGCAAGAATCCCCTGTGGTGGTAGAAGCCGTGGGTGGGCAGTGCCAAGTGGTAGGTGTGGTGCCAAGGCCAGGTAGAACATGGAGGGCAGCAGGGAACACCAATGCCCTTGCCCCTGAGTCAGTCTCCTCATCCCTGAGGGAACGCCTAATTACTGGGTCCTAATAGGTGTGGCCTGTCCCCTATTGCCTGCTTTGTTTGATGTAGACATCTGCTGTCCTCAAAGCAATAGGTGGTCCATGAACAGATGGAGGGCCAGGGAACACCCTGGAAAACAGGAGCCCCAGGGCAGGGCCCAGGATGGCAGACGGGCTATAAAGCCTGTCTCTGGGAGTGACACCTCAGCAGATAAGGCCAGGTCTAGTGCTGACACTTGTGAGCTGAGGAGGCTGAGGTAGGGTTCCCAGCCAGCCTGGACAATACAGCAAGATCCTATCTCAAGCCAGGCCCAGGACCGATGAGATGGCTTGGCAGGTGAAGACACCTGCTGACACCAGAACCCACACAGTTGAAGGAAAGGAGTAATTTTTCCCAAGTTGTCCTCTGATAAGTGCATGCACCCATGTACACACACACAGACACACACACACAGACACACTGTAGCAACTTGCATGCACACACAAAATAAATGCAAATTATACAAATATTTTTATTCAGCTCTCTCATATCCCCCCAAAAAAATAGTAAGAGTGGCAGTTGTGAGGCAGTTCTGGGCAGTGGGATAGTCTCATGTACTACCCCAGTCAGTAGCACCACAGTCTGTTAAAGGGGAGCCTCTCCCAGCCCTCACTCAAAGTGAGCAGGCCCATCCTGCCTTGGAAGCCTTGGGGCCAGTGTGGCTGTGGGAGCAGACCCTGGACCATAGGCCACTGGGGGTGGAGCCCATGCGGTGAGTGAGGTGGTCAGTACACATTATATAAACAGTAGGAACATGGGACCTGTGGCAGCCAGGCACAATGCACTATTGTGTTGACCTGAGCCCCGAGACAGCTGTCTGAAGGACACGAGACTTGGCCCATGACAAGGTTCTCTCTTTTAGTCATTGTGAACCCACAGACCATCCTCCGGATTAACACCATTGAGATTGCACCTCGTTTGCTGTGACCACAGAGCCGATGTCTAAGAAGTTCTGAGATGTCTAAGAAACTCAAGTCTGTACTCTCAGGAAGCTGAGGCAGGAGGATCACAAGTTCCAGGCCAGATTCGGCTACACAGCAAGACCCTGTCTGACACTGAAAACAAATAAAGGATTTTGTAGGAGACTGAGCCTGTGACTTGTAGTTAAAGCCGGTTCATGCTGACTGGTGGGGTGCATTAGCCACGTCAGAATGGACTGGAATAGTATTCCTGCCAGCTGTGGCAGACAGAAGGGGGACCCACACCTGGGACAGAAGTGGGCAAGAGCCAGAGTGGGTTACCAGGACCAGGACAGCTGCTGGGATTGCATGTGGCTCAGGTGACAGTGTACTTACTGCCCTAGCATGCAGAAAGCCCTCAGAGGCTGAGGCAGGAGGATTCCCAAGTTCAAGATCATATTTACCTGTGTAGTAAGCCCTGGGCCAGCCTGAGCTCTGTGACCTTGTCGAAGAAAGGGAGGGAGGGAGGGAGGAAGGAAGGAAGCTACTCCAGGGTGGAAAGCTACAACTGGAGAGATGTCTGTGTGCCAACTGCTTCCTTTTACCTCCATCGTTTTATGACCGCGGTCACAGTACAGGGTCAGTGCTCCAACAGCCCCAGGACGGAGGGGAGCGCAGTGACAATAGGGCAGAGGGTAAAGCCAAAGGGAGTTCTTATCCTAGGAAGGGTTTGGGGCTCCAGGGCTGTGACCCTGTGAGTCAGGCCCTCCTTGGGGAAGACAAGGAAGGTCACACAGGCTCTAAGGACCAAGGCAGTGAAGCATGTAGTCAGGGAGGAAGCACAGGCCATCCACAGGAACTGCCAGAGTCTTTCCAGTGACAGTTGTCCTACATTTCCCAGCTGCCCCTAAGAAGTGACCCTCAGATTTTCAGGTTTTTTGATTCAGAGGTATCACTGTGTCACTCCTCATAGCCCAGAATGGTCTTGAACCTGAAGCAAACCCATCTCGGCCTTCTCGGCTCTGGGATTACAAGTGTGCCCCAGCACTCCCAGCTGTCCAGTTCTGGAGGGTGGAGGGCTTTTGAATTGGGGTGGGAGGCAGTTACCCAGCAGCCAGGTTTCCCTGCAGCTCCTTGTATATGCAATAGAGGGCAGCACCCCACTGGCCAGCTCTGCCCTGAAGCCAGAAAGGGGAGGGAGCTGTTGGAGAGCAGGCCTCTTTCACAGGCCCCACACTGACTCCTGGCATGGCTCAGGTAGGAAGGTGGTAGACAGGCTCAGCAACCTGCCACCTCTATCCAACCAATCAATATCTCCCTCCTCCCCACTTCTGTCTCTCAGTGTTTGTGGAGGACACAGACCCCTCAGGGTGTGTATGCCAAAGAGAGCAGTTCTCAGGAGTTGGGCCTGCTTTGCACCTCATCTAAGACAGTCTCTTCACCACTGTGTAAGCCAGGTCAGCTGACCATGGAGCTCATGGAGACTCTTCTGTCTCCCTCTCATTTCCTATAGGTGTACTGGGATTAAACATGTTATCCATGGTTCTGGGGATCTGAACTCCGGTCTCCAGGATTGTGCAGCAAGTGCTTTACCCATGAAGCCATCCCCACCCCAACTTCTTGTATTATTTGTTGGTTTATTTGTGTGTATGTCTGCATAGGAGGACAGAGGTGTTTCAGATCACCTAGAGCAGTTGTGTGTTTGTGGTGCTGGGAATAAACTCACTCAGGTCCTCAACAAGAATAATATGTGCTCTTTCTTATCCACTGAGCCATCTTTCTAACCCAATGTCTAACAAATTTCTCTTGCTATTCATAGCTCATGCTGGAATCCTGGTACCAACTCTGTCCCATCCTCTGCTAGCTCAGCAGCGTCTCTGAGCCCACTGGTCTATATTCTTTGACTTTGGCTTATACATGTCTATACTTTTACTTGTTTTGTTTTTAAGATGGTATGTGTCTCAGGCTGCCTCAGACTTAGGATGTAGCAAATCATGAACTAGAATGTCTGATTCTCCTGTCTCCGCTTCCAGACTGCTGGTATCACAGGTACACATGCACGCAGTCACTTTCACTTTATTCTTATAGTGCTGGGGATGGAGCCCAGAGCTTTGTGTGTGCTAAACAAGCACCCTACCAACTGAGCAACATCCCCTGTACTGTTTTTTGTTTGTGGTTTTAAATTTTATTATTAGTGGATGTGTGTCCAAGACGGAACAGAAGTGTCTGAGTTCAAGTGGCAAGTCCCCATCTCACCAGCCTGTTTGTCTGTTTTTTAAGACAATCTCTTGCAGACTGGTGAGATGGCTCAGTGGGTAATAGCTTGCTGCCAAGCTCGATAAGCTGAGTTCAAGCATAGAACTACCTCCTGCAAATTGTCCTCTGACCTCCAAACAAAAGTTAAATGTAATTTAAAGATTAAGTTTACTTGTTGTAAAAGTAATTTTTATTTGCCTGTTGTAATTGTTGTCTTCAAGACTTTCTGTCTCCGTCTACTAACCTAGGCCTAGTCCTAGAAGTTTCTTGACTGCATAATCTCACCTAGGCCTAGAATGTTTTCAGCCTCTGAGACTTACTGCTGAATAAGCTCATCCTTTCTAGTTCTTTCTGAGCTCTGGCTTGCTGGTTCAATTCAGCTGTTCTGGCTCAAATGTCTCTCCAAGCTGACTGATTCAATTTGGCCTGTCTTGTTGGGAATATCCTATTATGTCAAATCTTTCTGTGATTCATCACTTTGTCTGCTGCTCAACTAGAAGCCACTTTCAAACATGGATGCTTCCTTCTACAAACTAACTTTACCTTCATTGTTTGGGATTAAAGGTGTGTACTAAGGGCCTATGTTCTAATTCCAGCCAGAGGGATTAAAGGTATGAGCTAAGAGCTGAGCCACACTATAACTGGAAACAGATTTTTTCAGTAAATAACTCAATCTTGGGGTTCACAGTGTGATCATATATCCTGCAAGGCCTTATTTATTTGTATGTGTGAGTTTGTGTACCATCTGATCTGTGTGCTGGTGTCCACAGAGACATGAGAGGCCAATGAATCCTCTGGGCCTAGAGTTATAGAAGGTTGTGAGTTGCCCTGTGGGTGCTGGGAACCATCCCCTGGACCTCCACAACAGCAGTAAACAGGTTTTTTTCCCTTTGTTTTTTGAAATAGTTTCTCTGTTTAAGTCATTCTGTAAACCAATTTGGCCTTGAATTCACATAGATCTACTACCTGCCTCTGCCTCCCAAGTACAAGTATTAAAGATGTAAGCCCCTAACACCTGGCGAGCATTAAATGTTCTTATCTGCTAAGCTCTCTCGCCAGCCTCAATAAATTTAATTTTTAAAACAAGCTTGAGGGCTGGTAAGATGGCTCATCGATTAAGAGCACTGACTGCTCTTCCAAAGGTCCTGAGTTCAAATCCCAGCAACCACATTGTGGCTCACAACCATCTATACAGCTACAGTGTACTCACATACATTAAATGAATAAGTAAATAAATAAATAAATCTTTAGAAAAAAAAAAAAAGCCAGGCGGTGGTGGTGCACGTCTTTAGTCCCAGCACTTAGGAGGCAGAGGCAGGTAGATTTCTGAGTTGGAGGCTAGCCTGGTCTACAGAGTGAGTTCCAGGATAGCCAGGGCTACACAAAGAAACCCTGTCTCACAAAACAAAACAAGCTTGAGGGGCTGGAAGAGTGGTTAAGAGCTGCTCTTCCAGAGGACCCAGGTTCAATTCCCACTACCCACATGGCAGCTCACAACTGTCTTAACTCCTGTTCCAGGGGATCGGACTCCCTCACACATGTAGGCAAAACACAAATGTACATAAAATAAAAATAAATAACTTACAGGGGTGGGGGGATATGAAGTCTGTAATTCTAGTATTTAGAAGGTGGAAGCAAAAGGATCAGAAGTTCAAGGCCAGCTCCAAGGGAAATTCAAGGCCAATCATGGCTATAGGAGACCTTGTCTCAAAAATAAATAAAGCCGAGCCAGGCGGTGGTGGCACACGCCTTTAATCCCAACACTTGGGAGGCAGAGGCAGGCGGATTTCTGAGTTCAAGTCCAGCCTGGTCTACAGAGTGAGTTCCAGGACAGCCAGGGCTACACAGAGAAACCCTGTCTCAAAAACAACCAAAACAAACAAACAAATAAATAAATAAATAAGTAAATAAGTAAATAAATAAATAAAGCAAGTCAGGCATCCCAGGCCTCAGGAGGCAGAATCAGATGGGTCTGTGTTCCAGACTACCCTAATCTATATAGTGAGACTCTGTCTCAAAATTAAAAGAATAGAATTAAAAATCTCCAATTCCATTCTACCAGTGAAGCAGATGTGGCCCTCATGGACAGATGGAACACTTCCTCCAGTGAAATGCAGCTGTTGTCTCTGAGGTCCCAGTTCACCCTCAGGAAGGCTGTGTCCTGCAAGGCTAGTAAACCAGAGAGACTCCTGTCTGTGTGCGCGCAGGCACCCAGCTGGGCCTGGCTCTCAAGGACTCCCTGAGTGGGCCATACTGTGACAGTGGCCACAAGGCTGACAAAGAGTCTGTCCCAGATACCTCAGGACTTCCAGTCTCCCTTTGCACACAGTGCTGGGGACCAGAGCTCACAACAGCAGCTGCTACGCCTTTTCCTCCAGTGTGTCCACACCCCAAACCCACAGCAGCTCCCCAAGATAACAGGCAAACATTTGGAAGGTGTGGTGCCCTTTGACCCACATCCTGGTCAGCCACCGCCCTGCCACTTGATGGCTCAGCAGCTCCAAGTGCAGAAATGGGAGATGGCGCAAAGGCAGAGCTGCCCGAGGTCTAGTAAATATGCCACCTTCCTCTTCTTCCAGATGATGGCTTCAGGGAGACAGTTCTCCCAGGGAAGGGAGGCGTGGTCCTGGAGATCCAAGAGCACAGGTGTGAGGGCCTACCCCACCAAGCTGCTTGGTGAATGCTAATGTCTGGCAGCATCTTACCACTTTGTCTTAGGAAATGATTTCTGAGCAAAGGTCCGTGGGTCATTTTAAAGTAAAAGCATGGGGCAGGTAGATGGCCTAGTCAATACCCTGCTTGCCTCATAACCATGGGGATCTGAGTTTGAATCCCAGCACCTAGATAAGATGCCAGGTGTGGACTGCTGAGCAGATAAAGGTACCACCACCCCACAACCTAAGTTCTATCCCAGGACCCACATAGTAGAAAATGATTTCCCCAAGTTGTGTTGTTTTGTTTTGTTTTTTCGAGACAGGGTGTCTCTTTGTAGCCCTGGCTGTCCTGGAACTCACTCTGTAGACCAGGCTGGCCTTGAACTCAGAAATCCGCCTGCCTCTGCCTCCCAAGTGCTGGGATTAACGGCGTGTGCTACCATCACCGGGCTCCCAAGGTGTTTTCTTACCTCCACAAGCATGCTCTGCCACACATGTGCCCAACACATGCACATGCACACACAAATAAATAAATGTGATTTTTAAAGCTTGGCATGATGACGCATCAGCAATATTACTGCTCAGGATGCAGAGATGGGAAGACCCCTGGAGTTCACAGCCTATCTGGCTGAGTTTGTATGCTCCAGATGTAGTGGGAGACCTTACATCAAAAACAAAAGCAAGATAGAGAGCTGGGCATGATGATGCATGCCTTTAACCCCAGCACTCAGAAGGCAGAGACAGACAGATCTACAAGATCAAAGCCAACCTGGTCTACATGGCTCCAAGTGAGCCTTCTAGCTAGAGAGTCCCTGTCTCAAAAGGTGGGGGAAGCAGAGCAGAAGCCGAAAGCCAGGCTCGGAGGCACCCACTTTTAATACCAGCACTTGGGATGCCAAGGTAGGCAGATCCTTATGAGTTTGAAGCCAGTCAAAGCTACTTAACTGGTCTCAAACAAACAACCCCCTCCCCCAAAAAAACAAAAACAAACAAAAAACCTCCCAGTGGGTGGGCCAGTAAGATGACTCACAGTAGCACTGAGTGCACAGTGCTGAAGACCTGGGCTCAGGCCCTGGAACCCACAAAAGGTAGAAGAAAAAAAACAATTCTATTGTTTCTTCCAGCCTCCACACCAGTGTGTGGCATAAGCAAGCCTACATGAACATGCACATACATACACCGCAAATACACAGAACACACACACAGAATATAAATCACACTGTGCTGGGCCACCACGCATACCAACAGAGGACCAACAAGATGCTGCCCTAATACACAAAGGGCAGTGCTCAGGCTCGGACAGACAGGGAGGCTCCTGGGCACAGGGGTGGGGGTGGGGCTTTCCCTCCACCTCCTGGGGATCCTGGTCTATTCAGAACACATTCTGCTTTCAAGGCTAGGGACAGACAGCAAACATCCATAGGACTCACTTCCCACCAGCTCTGAGCTGCAGCACCTTGCAGTCCACATAGGCAGATTATAACAGAGGCTGCAGCCTACTGCACCCTGGCCGTCCTTCCAAACCCTGTCACCACTGCACACATCTTCCAGAGCTGGCATTGGTCTTCCTCTCATTTCCTGACTCGGAGCCCCTAAAACCATCAGGCTCTCTGGAGGAACAAGACTGTCTTTTGCTATCTGCAGTGAGCCTACTTACTGTTTTGGTTTCACTTGACATGGGCTCTCACTACATACACCAGGCCAGCCTCACAATGCTCCTCTTAGCCTCTCCAGTGTTGGAGTTGCGGGGGTGTACACTGGCCATTGGCCACACCCAAGTTTATGGTGTTGAGGGACCTTATATGGTGGGATGGGCCAGAAGCAAGGATAAGAGGGTGGGACCCAGCCTTTGTCAAGAGCATAATTGGAAATTAGGTTCTATGAAAACACAGCTTTGTGTTTGTATCACACACACACACACACACACAGACCTTTAAAGAGGCTGTCTGAGAAGGCCTGGGACTCCTAGGTAAGGAAGCTGCCTGCGGGTGCTTCAAAGCTCCTATGAAGCCTGGCTAGAGCCGCTCCTGAAGGGAGGGGGTGTAGTGTGTTTGAGAGGGCTGTGCAAGCCAGAATGTGTAAACAATCCATAGAAAAGTATCATGTCTCTTTTACCTGGGTGTTTCTGAGAAGAGAAATTGAGTGGCCCAAACACTTCCCCGCCTAAGATTGTAGAGCCAACCCCAAGGAGGGGCATTCAGGCAACAGGCGGCTGAACTGTTGAAATGGCTGAGCTGTTGAAATTACCTAGAAGAGAAACTGGATGGCCCAAACATTTCCCCGCCTAAGGCTGTAAAGCCAAACCCCAAGGTGTGGAATTCAGGCAGCAGGCTGCTGAGCTGGTGTGTCTGACCAGTTTGGAGGTGAAAGCATTGTTTTAGGAGCAGCAAGTGTTCCCCTGGTTATAGTGTAAAACACAAGCAGCTTTATGGTTTAGATCTTCTATAAGCCCATGGATTAAAGGTTTGGATTCCAGGGTGGTGGCAGTTATTAGGAGGTGATAAAGCCTTTAGTAGGTGGAGCCTGAAAGGAGGAAGTTAAGTCTTTGGGGTTATGCCCCAAATGGAGGTCATGTCAATTAGTATGCTTGTTACTGTGACAGAGTAGCGTACAAACACAACTTCCAGGGGGAAGAAAGTTTTCTTTAGCTCAGGGTTTAAGAGACAAAGTCCATCACGGTGCAGAGTCACAATGGCAGGAAAGGGAGGTGGCTGGTCACATTGCAGCATCAGGAAGCCAAGAGGTGATGCTCAGCTCATTTTCTGTGCTGTGGAACCCCAGCTCGAGGCGGGTACCCCCTCCTCACCTGATGAGTTATGCCTTCTAGGTGATTTCAAATCTTGACCATGGAAGAACCGTTATGGGAAAGGAGAAGCTCCCCACCTCCATCTTCTTGGCTTCTTTCATTTACTCTCACGTTTTCTCCTCAGTTCTGTAAGGGGAGCAGCCTCCTCTGCCACAGGCTGTCCTGCCTAGACACAGGCCTGAAGTCATGGGGCCAGCCCTGCATGGAAGGAAACCTCAGAAACTGTGCCAAGTGGAACTTTTGTCTTTTTAAGTAGGTTTTCTCAAATGTGTTGTCACAGCAACAGAAAGCTACTTGTTGGTCCATCCTGCCCTGCCAGCAATTGTTAACCAGACATGCAGAACACGAGCCTGTGACCCTCTGAGCCTTCATACTGACAGAAGATCCAGGCCCTGGAGGATGGGTGTAGCCTGTCACAGGCCCTTGCTGTTCTTCCAGAAGACCAGGGCTCAGTTCCCAGCACCTACACCACGCAGCTCACAAGCACCTTTAGCCTACACATACACACACACACACACACACACACACACACAGAGACAGAGAGAGAGACAGAGAGACAGAGAGACAGAGACAGAGAGAGAGAAAGAGAGAGAGAGAGAGAGAGAGAGAGAGAGGCTGAACATACTTTAAGAAAGAAACCTTGGGGGCTGGAGATTGGCTCAGCTGTTAAGAGCACTGGCTGCTCTTCCAAAGATCCTGAATTTAATTCCCAGCAACCACATGGCAGCTCATCATCATGTATAATGAGATCTGGCACCCTCTTTTTGTTGTTGTTGTTGTTGTTGTTTGGTTGGTTTGGTTTTTTGGTTTTTCGAGACAGGGTTTCTCTGTGTAGCCCTGGCTGTCCTGGAACTCACTCTGTAGACCAGGCTGGCCTTGAACTCAGAAATCCAACAGCTTCTGCCTCCCAAGTGCTGGGATTAAAGGCATGTGCCACCACTTTCCGGCTGATCTGGCACCCTCTTCTCGTGTGCAGGCATATATGCAGGCATAACACTGTACACAATAAATGAATAAATATTTTAAGAAAGAAAGAAAGAAAAATATCTTTGTGTGTGTGTGTGTCATATGTGTAAATGTGGGTGTAAGTGGTTGTGCACATGTGCAGGTCAGAACACCACTGTATGTCTCTCTCAATCATTCTCCACCTTAGTTTTTGAGGTGGGCTCTCACTGAAGTAAGCTCGCTAAATTTGACCACACTCAGTGGACAGACAGCAAGCCTCAAGAAGAGCAGTTGAATCTCACGTGAGGATCCAACCCCCATTCTCTTACAAGAGAATACCATAGACCCACCTTTATTTATTTATTTTTTTTAAGGTTTATTTAGGGGCTGGAGAGATGGCTTAGCAGTTAAGAGTACTTATTGCTCTTACAGAAGACCAGGATTCAGTTCCCAGTACCCACATGGTGGCTCACAACCATCTGTAACTCTGGTTCCTGGGGAGCCAATGCCCTCTTCTGGCCTCCACAGACACAAGCCTTGAGTGTGGTGCACGTATATATATGCAGAGATAAACAGTCATGCACATAAGATGAAAGTAAATCTAAAATGTTTAAAATACCTTTACTTATGTAGGTGAATGGTTTGCTTGCATGTATGCATGTGTATCATGTACGTGCCAGGTGCCTACAGAGGCCACCAGACAGGGATATGATCCCATAAACTAGAGTTTTAAGTAGTTGTGAATGATCAGATGTGTGTGCTGGGAACTTAACTCGAGGCCCCCGCGAGAGCAGTCAGTCTTAACTGCTGGGCCATTGCTTCAGCTCCAGACCCACCTTCACTGAGGGTCGTTAGCTGGTAGCTGGAGCTGCTCTGATGGAAATGGTTCTGGCCTCTCTGCTCCAAGGACAGTGTTCTACAGCACACTCCCTGGGGTAGAACACAGCATTAAGTAAGTCCTGCCACCTGCAAAAAGGACACACATATGATGGCTGTAATTCTTGGGGTTTATTTGGGGGGGAGGTTAAAAGGTTACTCTGTCCCACTCCCACCCCACTGACATGGTTTGGATCCTGAACCCAGCCATCTCTCTGATAAATCAGTTTCTGAATAAGGATTCTTTTGCTGGCTCAACCTTGGTTTTCATAGTGGATTATTTCACAAATCCTCTGACTCTGACAGGATGGACCCTAGTCATGTCTGATTATAGTTCCTTCCTTGCTGTCTCAGATTGCTTTCTATTGCTGTAATAAAACACTGACTGTTGCCGGGTGGTGGTTGCGCACACCTTTAGTCCCAGCACTTGGGAGGCAGAGGTAGGCAGATTTCTGAGTTCAAGGCCAGCCTGGTCTACA
>NW_022196904.1:134672464-134690654 GCF_008632895.1 Mastomys coucha
GAGAAGGGAGGGGGGTGCTGGCGAGATGGCTTAGCGGGTAAGAGCACTGACTGCTCTTCCAAAGATCCTGAGTTCAGATTCCAGCAACCACAGGGTGGCTCACAACCACCCGTAATGAGATCTGATGCCCTCTTCTGGTGCGTCTGAAGATAGCTACAGTATATTACGCTGGAGCGTGGCGTGAGCAGGCTGGAGCGAGCAGGGCCGTCCTGAGTTCAATTCCTAGCAGCCACATTGATTGCTCACGGCCATCTGTACAGCTACAGTGTACTCATACATATTAAATAGATAAATAAATAAATAAATAAATAAAACCCACTGACTGTCTTAGTTAGGGCTTTACTGCTGTGATCAGACACCATGACCAAGGCAACTCTCATAAGGACAACATTTAACTGGGGCTGGCTTACAGGTTCAGAGGTTCAGTCCATTATCATCAAAGCGGGAACATGGCAGCATCCAGGCAGGCATGGTGCAGGATGAGCTGAGAGTTCTACATCTTCATCTGAAGGCTGCTTACAGAGTACTCGATGGCTGTAATTCTTAACCTAAAATAATACCTTGTTTAAATTGTATTTGTGTGTGTGTGTGTGTGTGTGTGTGTGTGTGTGTGTGTGTGCCATGAGAGGTTGTCTGATCCCCTGAAGTTGTTTGCTGCCAGACATAGGTGCTAGGAGCCAAGCTTGGGTCCTCTGGAAGAGCCACCTCTCCAGTCCCATGGCTGTTTTTAGAAATCTTTCTTATATATCAGAATTCCAGAGCCCCCTCATGCCCCTGGCCCCGCTTCCCTAGCTGAGTGTCTCTGAGCACAGGAGTAAATGAAACCAAATGTAGCTATGGTACTAGTGCCCAAGGCCTGGTATACAGTGCTGCCTCCCCCGCCACCTGACCCAGCACAGTGGCCAAGCATGATGTCCCTTGCATAGGTGGTAAAGTTGAGGCCCATGGTGAGTGAAGGAGAATTATAGCTCAGGTTGAAGAAATGAAGTTGGGCCTATAAGCAGAATGTGCATTGTTACATAAAGCCTGCAAGCAGGGTGTCCACTCTTACATGAATCCTATAAGCAGGATGCCCCCTCTTACATGAAGCCTGTGAGCAGGGTGTCCCCTCTTATATGAAGCCTGTGATCAGGGTGTCCACTCTTACATGAAGCCTGGAAGCAGAGTGTACATTCTTACATGAAGCCTGGAAGCAGGGTGTCCACTCTTACATGAAGGCCTTGAATCTAACTCAGTGAGTAAAGGCACTTGCAACCCAAACTGTTGACTGAGTTTGATTCCACACACCTGAATGGTGGAAGGCAAAAACTGACACCTGGGAGTGGGCCTGTGACCTCCACGTGTGTACCATGCTATTTGCATGTCCACATACACGCAAACACACAACAAATAAAATCTAATAATTTTTACAAACAAGGAGCTATGTAGCTCATTCCTGCCAGATTCCTCAGAAGGTGAAGGACATGTATAGAGGGGCCAAAGCAGTCTCTGGAAACTGGTAAAACCCAACAGAGGCCTGCAACCTCAGGTGGCCCTCCCAGGACATATGTGCATTTGATACATTCACAGACTGGATTAATTATTCCCTTTTTGTTTGTTTATTTGCTATAATTGTTTAAAGATTTGTTTATTTTGTGTGTATGAGCTTTTATTACCACATGTATATCTGGGTCTTTGGAGGTCAAACGAGGAAGTCAGAGCCCCTGGAACTGGAGTTACGGTGTGAACTACCATGTGGGAGCTGGAAATTGAACTCTGGTACTCTGCCAGAACAAGTGCTCTTAACTGCGGAGCTATCTCTCCAGCTCCATGCTTGCTCTATGTTTGTGAAACAGGATCTCATGTAGCCCACTGGATCTAAACTCACTATATACTTGAGAAATGGCCTTGAACTCCTGGTCTTGCTGCCTCCATCTCATGTGAGCTCATCCTAGAGGAAAGAGAGAGAGAGAGAGAGAGAGAGAGAGAGAGAGAGAGAGAGAGAGAGATGAGAAATCCCTAGGGATTTTTTTTTCAGACACTGATAGATATACAGATAGATGACAAATTGGTTGCTAATAAGTAGGAAGATAGATAGACAATGGATAGATGAATAAACAGATGGATTTATAGACAGATGATAGATATATGATGGATAGGTGGGTGGATGGGTAGATGGATGGATGGATGGATGGATGGAAGGTAGGTGGATGACAGATGATGAATAGGTAGATAGACAGACAAATGAGTAGGTAGACAAATGAAAGAAAAGTCAATGATACCTAGTAGATGATGGAAAGAGAGGGACAGATAGTTAGCAGTGATTGACCATATTAGACATCTAGGTGACAGATGTTAGAGTGGTTAAAAGATAATGGGTAGATGCGTAGATAGGTTGCAGATATCAATAGATGATAGATAAAGAGATAAACAGATAGATAAACAGATAGACAATCATCACAGCACATGCTAGATGTATGAAAGATGGATCATGGGCAGCTAGATGAAGCCTGTGTCTGAAGTAAAATCTGCTATCTTAACCATTTGAAATCTTTCACAGAACCAAAGAGCATTCACTGTCCTGGAGTGCTGGTCCAAGGCCAACAGAAAACAGTGGGTGTCTGACCATCTCTCCCTCTGCACATGCCACCCCCAGGCCTAGCGCATCGAGCCCTGCTTTAGAGGGATTGAGTCTTCAAGGTTCTTGGGAGTGTTGTGGCTCCCAAGAATGCCTGAATTGAACTTTCTAAAAATTCCCCTGTGTAGTCTGGGGTGTAGCTTGGACTGTGAAATGCTTGACTGGAATGTATGAAGCCCAGGTTCCATCCCCAGCACTGTGTTAACTCTCAGGGTATGGTAGCTCACATCTGTCATCCCAGAATGTGAGAGGTGAGACACAAGGAACAAGAGTTCAAGTTCATCTCAGCTGCACTGGGAGTTTGAGGGCAACATGGGTGAGATCCTGCCTCAAATAACAAAGTGGGGTGTGTGTGTGTACACATGTGTACACGTGTGTACATGTGTGTAGAGGCTACATTCACCTAGGTGAGTATATGTAGAGACCAGAGGTTGATGTAGGAATTTCATCCTAGATCTATCCTCCAATGAGCCTCTGAGATCCACCTATCTCTACCACCCAGTGATGCGGTTACAGGAACACACTGCCCTTACCAGCTTTTCTTTGGGTGCAGGGAATCCAAATCCAGGTCCTCATGTTTATACAGCATCTTCTCTACCCACTGAACTGTCTCCCCACACACCCAGTTTGTAAGTGGGTTTCATTATTATTCAAGCTGGCAGGGCCATGACAAGATGATGAGCGAGTTGTTAGAGAATGTCGAAAACAGTGCCAGGGACAGGGATCAAGCAACAGGGAGGTGACCCTCCTGAGGATGATGACAAGCCAGGCAGCCCCCACTACCTTGTAGAAGACAGTAGGAATGGTAATACCTAGAATGTGACAGGAGAAGATGGGGAGGAATTCCCAGGCAGAGGAAACAAGAAGCAGAAAGATCCTGAGGCTTAAGAGTGGAAAGGGCTCAGTGTTCCTGGGTCTTCTGATGGTAGGGAGGAGGAGACACCTCAAACAGGATCTCTGCGGGTTAGACTGTCCCTGTGGTCAGAACCAGCATGGGCTTAGATGGCAGTGTCCAGCTGGCTTCTATGTCACGTAGCTCCTTGCTGGAGGCTTCAGTCTTACATACAACAAAATGCAGCTTGCAGAGCCCAGGGGAGCATATCAAACAGAGTCCAGAAGCTTCTAGCTTGTGTGAAGCCAGCACGCAGCAGGATTTCAGTAAACAGGAGTTGGAAGCCAGGTATGATGAGTGGGTCCTGTAATCCCAGCACTAAGGAAGCTAAGGCAGGAGGATTTGCATGAGTTCAAGACCATCCTGGGCTACACAGAGAAGTCTACAAGCCTGGGATACATAGGGAAGTCAAGCCAGACTGGGCTACAAAGTGAGACCTTGGATCAAAAAACAAATAGAAGCTGGAGATAGATGGTAGTACACACCTCTAATCCCAGTGCTCAGGAGGCAAAACCAGGCAGATTTCTGTTGAGTCCGAGACCAAACTGTTCTGTACATACAAGCCAGCCAGGATCACATAGAAAAATCTTGTCTCGCCAGGCAGTAATATTGCATGCCTTTAATCCCAGCACTTGGGAGGCAAAGGCAGGCAAATTTCTGAGTTCGAGGCCAGCCTGGTCTACAGAGTGAGTTCCAAGACAGCCAGGCCAAGGCTATACAGAGAAACCCTGTCTCAAAAAACAAAAACAGGGCTGGTGAGATGGCTCAGAGGGGAAGAGCACCTTCCTGCTCTTCGGAAGGTCCTGAGTTCAAATCCCAGCAACCACATGGTGGCTCACAACCACCCATAACGAGATCTGACACTCTCTTCTGGTGCGTCTGAAGACAGATACAATGTACTTACATATAATAAATAAATAAATCTTTAAAAAAAATGACTCTAAAAAAAACAAAAACAAAAAAGCAAAAACAAACAAACAAACAAAAAGGTTAAAAAATGTACTCAGGTGATAGTTCAATGGGTAAAGTACCTGCTGCATAAACATGAAGAGCTCTCTGATCAGCTCCCCAGAACCTGCCAGTCACAGCAGCACATACTCCTAACCCCAGTGCCTGAGATGTAGAGACAAGTGGATCCCCTGGGGCTCACTGGGCAACCAGCCCAGCTTACAGCAAGTTCCAAGGGTCTTCAGAGACCCTCTCTCACAAAAGCAAAGTGAACAGCTCCTAAGTAGATAGTCCTCTTCCTCCACATGCACATGAACACGCATGTGCCGCTACTCCAACAAGATACCCACCCATGTAAGCACGTACGCAGCTAACCATGCTTCGGCTGGGCGTGGTAGCCACACATGCCTGTAAAGTCAGCACCTGGGAAACAGATAGAAGAGGACTGGCTCACCATTGCTCTGAGGATCCGAGGCCTCACACATTGTGTGACTTCATTTCTATGAAACCCATTCTATGAAATGTCCAGAATAGGCGAGTTCACGGGGACAGAAAACAGACCAATGGTCGCCTGAGGCCGACAGAGGGCAGAGCATGGGAGTGACTGCTGATGGTAGGAGTTTCCTATGCAATGGTGACATGTTTCTGAAACAGATGAAGCTGATGGCTGCAGGGCTCGTTAAATATAGTGAACCCAGCCGCAGATGCATGTCAGTGTCAAGTGCTAGTCACACGTCAGCGAAGCCAGTTGCTTGTTTGGCTTGGTTTTGTTCCTGCCTATTCATTATATTTTGTGGGTCTTTTGAAACAGGGTTTCCCCATGTAGCTGTGGCTGACCTCGAACTTGCTATGTGGGCCAGGCTGGCCTGGAACTTGCTAAAATCCTCCCACCTCTGCCTCCTGCCTTCTGGGATTGCAAGCAGGTAACACCAAAGCCCTACATTTTTTTTATTACTTCTCTTTGTGTGTTTGTGTGTGCTGTGTGCCACAGCATGCCTGAGGGCATCAGAAGACAACTTGCAGGAATTGGTTCTCCCCTTTTTTGAAGACAGGATTTCTTGCTGGCCATGGACTCACCAAGGAGGCTAGGCTGGCTGGCCAGCAAGGCCAGGGAGCCACCTCTTCTTCCTCACCAGGACTATAAGCACACGTCACCACATTTGCTTTTTAACTGGGTTTTTGGGCTCTCACAGTGGCACAGCATTTGCTTTCTAGACAGAGTCATTGTCCCAGCCTCCTGACAACAGACACTAATGGACAGACCTCATCCAGTCACTCGGAGGGCTGCATGGAACACGGTCACTGACCTTTCTTCAGGCCTAACTGTCTCGACCTTGGAGAACCACTGTCCTTGCCTTTGAACTCACACTGCCAAAGTCTCCCTGCCTGGTTCTCAAGCCTGTTAGCCTTCAGAGGCAAATGTACTGTCTGCAGCTGCAGAGGGCAGGTCCTGGTGGCGGCAACTTAGATGAGTCATGGGCACACACAAGCTGTACACCCATGTGCACACACACACATGCATACATCCCCATTTGCTAGCATGCGCACATCGGCACACAGTACACCCACATCTCTGTTTAGGCCAGCCTCTTCCAACAGCCTAATAGAGAAGGCAGCTTGGTAGCGGGCACCAACACAGTGTTCTGCACATGGCCTTGACCCAGCAATCAGTTCTGATAGTCCTCGGTACCCGCTGGCCTAGGCAGCTGGCCTTTCAACAGTTATTCGGAGCCTTAGTATCCATGACAGGAAAAGCTTGAAGATCCCTCCTGTTTCGGGGAACAAGTTAGTTGTGGTAAAATAAAGTCATAGGAGGGGACACTCTTAGTAACCAGTAAGTCAAGCAGGACATTAGGGAAGCTGCATTTACTAAAGGCAAGTAAGTGGCTTCAAGGCCTGTAAATAAATATTACAAGCTAGTGGGAGCTGGTCATAGGACAAAAGAAATCATTTAAACTGCATTATTTTGGCTAGGTGTGGTGGTGGATGCACACCTGTTATTCCAGCACTCCAAAGGCAGAGGCAGAGGCAGAGGCAGGCTGGTCTCTGAGTACAAGGCCAGACTGGTCTACATAAAAAGTTCCAAGCTTCTGCCTCAAAAAAATTAATTAATTAATTGAAATTTAAAAGTTAAAGTCAAGTAAATTTGTTTGTTTGTTTCTTTGTTTTTACAGTTTTGTTTTCCAGTTTTGGGATCCCCCCCCCCAATGAGTACCTATTCATTTTGCTATTTAAAATTAGCCTAAGAAAGCTTGGTGGTCCACAGTTGAGATTCTGAAATTCGGGAGGCAAACCAAGCATCAAGTTGAAGGCCAACCTGTGCAACACATACAGCCAGCCAGTTGCTAACAAACAGTATAGCCTGGGGGCAGGGCGCAGGCGCTGAGGATTACTGTTGCCAGCACAGTGAGCAGACCTGATCCAGGGCAGGAATCCTGAGTGCAGCTGTGCTATAGGGATTTCAACTCGCCTGGGCATGGTTGGGAACCCACTGCAGTGCCTAACCCACCCCGGGGTCCTGCTAGGGGTTTCTTCTCGTTCTCCCCAGGGAGTGGGGAGACATCCAGGTGGCCAGTTCCTCCTGCAGTCTGTCTGACCTTGACCCTGAAAGAATGGCCAGAGTCCACCCACTCACCCCTTCAACCCCCAGTCTGGGTGCCCTCCCACGCACAGACCCTAGCTCCTGGCCTGGCCATCTTGACACCCTCCTCCACCACAGGGCATTTGGATTTCCCATCAATGGCTTACAAGGGAAATACACTTAAGGGTCAGGGCAAACGGGCATCTCTACCTTAACCTGGGTGGAGTGTATCCTCTGCAGCTCCTGGCCACACTCACCCCGACAGGCCACAGGGAACAGTCGCTCCAGTTCTCATCTCCATAGTGCCGAGGCTAGTCTTATCTTCCAGGGGAAACAATTAGCTTATCTGGAGGTCAGCTCCCTCTTTTTCATTGCACAAGCTCTGTAGGGTTGGAAGGGCCCCAGGCCTCAGTGAAGTTTCAGATATGGAGTGGTGCTGGGAGATGCTGCCAATACCAAGGAAGGCGGCTCAGAAGCCGGAAGACAGGATTATCAGTCTGTCTGTGGGTTTGAGAGATGAGGCAGGTGAACACAAGGTTGGACCTTGGAGTCTGTATATTTCCCAGATGGGAAAAACTACAGCAATCCAATCACAGTTCAAAGTCATAGTCAGAGGACCTCCCACCAACACACCCTACCTAGGCAGATTAGGGGCCACAGCCACCCCTCAGTTGATGAATGGAGAAAATAAATGTGATATGCCCATATAGATGGAATATTACTCAGCCATAAATAGGAATTAAAGGCTGGGCAGTGGTGGTATATGCCTTTAAACTCAGCACTCAGGAGGCAGAGGTAGGATCTCTGTGAATTCTAGGCCAGCCTGGTCTACAGAGCTAGTTCCAGAGTAGCCAGGGCTATACAGTGAAACCTTGTCTCAAAAAAAAAGCCAAGGGGGGGGGGAGGAAGAGGAGAGAGAAGAAGGGGAGAGGAGGAAGAAAAGGAGGAACTAAGGACATTTATAACACACGAGGTGACCCCTGAGAAGGTCATGCTCAGTGAAAGAGACCAGACACAAATGATCATGTTATAGGGTCCTATTTATATGATATGTATAAAATAGGTAAATCTTTATTTTTTAATTTGACAGGAAAGCAGATTAGTGGCTGCCAGGGCTTGGGAGCTGGGGGACCAGTGGCTTTTTAGGTACAGCCAAAGCTACCAGATTGTATGTCTCCAAGTAACTCAATATGATACATGAGTCATATCTTTGTAGACTTAAAAACTGAGACTTTACATTTAAAAAAAAAAATACCAGTATACAACAAAGATTCATTGGCTGAACACAAAGAGCTAAGCAGAGCTGCATGCAACCGCTGCATGGTGGGGCTCACTGTCACCCTATTTGTCCCCCCAGGAGGCTGATACAACAGCCTCTTGTTGGATCCTGCTGGCCCAGCATGGCAGGCAGACTAGAGCCTGTTTGTTCTCTGGGCATGTCTTCTCGAGAGAGCCAGGACTAGTTTGGTTGGCCCCTACCTCCCCTTCAGGTCTCAGGTGCATAGCTGTACACAAAGACAGGAAGAAAAGACCAGAAAACCGTAGAGGGAACAGAAGGAAGAGATGCTCAGATGCTGAAAGCCGAGTGAGGCCCTAGAGCAGACATGGCAGAGCTCAGCAGATGTGGGAACTCCGGCTGGGAAGAGATCCAGACCCCCGGGCAGGGGCGCTGTATGACACTGAAGTTTGTCACATGAAACCCTGCTGTTGCTCATGTTGCTCTTAAAATTCCCCTCCTCTTCCTTCTCCTCCTCCTTCTCCTTCTCCTCCTCCTCCTCCTCCTCCTCCCCCTTTTCTAGTGTCTAGAGAGTCCCCGAGAGACTCATCAAGTCTCGATGTGATTGTCTGCTGGTCCTTTTGCTCCTTTCCCTGAATACTCAGGCCTGTCACTCACGCTCTGCAGAGGGGTCTTCCTCACCCACTCATGCTATCTCCCTCCAGCCATTACCCTGCCTTGACTATCTCTATTGAGGGCTAAAACTTTGACTTAGGACTATGCCACACGCCAGTGTTTATCCCCTGTCTCCACCACTGAATCCCAAGCCCCTGTAGGGTGAGGAGGACTTGGCTTTCTACAGAAGCCATAGCTTATTACTTTTTAAAAATGTGTTTGGATGGGTGTCTACCGGTGTGCGTGCACATTATATGTGTGCTTGGTGCCCCCCCCCCCAAAAAAAAGCGCTAGATGCTGTAGAACTGAAATTATAAGAGGCTGGGATCCACCAAATGGGTTCTGGGAACCAAATTTGGGTCCTTTGCAAGAGCAGCCAATGCTCTTAACCAATGAGCCAATGGTGGTCTTGGGTTGTGTGAGAAAGGTAGCTGAGCAAGCAGGAGGAACAAGCCATCAAGCAGCATCCCTCCACGCTCAGCTTCAGTTCATGCCTCCAGGCTCCTGCTTCAGTTCCTGCCCCGACTTCCCTCAATGAAGAAGGGGAAACGTGTAAGACGTGAACAAACCCTTTCCTCCCCAAGATGCTTTTGGTCATGGTGTTTACTACCACAGCAACAAAAAGCATGTTAGGACACAGGATTTTCTTACAGTTATTATTTATTTATGGGGGTGGGGCTGGAGTGGAGGGTGGAGGACAACTTGCAGGAGTCGCTTCTCTCCCTTTACCATTTGATCCAGGAAATCAAACTCAAGCCATCAGGAAGCGCCTATACCACCCAGCCACCTCACCAGCTGTCTTGGTTAGTTTTATTGCTTCGAAGAGACATCATGACCAAGGCAACTCTTATAAAGGACAACATTTAATTAGGTCTGACTTACTGTTTCAGAGGTTTGGTCCATTATCATGGTGGGAAGCATGGCAGTGTGCAGGCAGACATGGAGCTGGAGAAGGAGCTGCGAGTTCTTCATCTTAAACCAAAGGCAGCCAGAAGCAGATTCTCTACACTGGGCAGAGCTTGGGCACCAGCAGACCTCAAAGCCTACCTCCACAGTGATACACCTCCTCTAACAAGGCTACACCTCCCAATAGTGCCACTTCCTATGGGCCAAGCATTTTCAAGCCCATACCACACCAGCCCTATTCCTAGTTTCTTTAAGACTTCAGACATCTTTTCCCCTAGCTGGGCATGGTGGAGCACACCTTTAATCCCAGCAGGCTAGGGGATAGAGACAGGTAGATCTCTGAATTCAAGGCCAGCCTGGTCTACAGAGAGAATTCCAGAACAACCAGGATTATACAGAGAAACCTTGTCTTGAAAAAATATTGTTTTCTTTTGTAGGTGTGCATGTTTTCTATGCATATGTATGTGGCATTGCACCATATGGAGCTCAGAGGACAACCTCAGGAGCTGGCCCTCACTCCCTATCTTAGTCAAGACAGTCTCTTTGTTGTTATCATTGTGTACATCAAGCTAGCTGGCCTGTAAGCTCCTGCAAGTTGTCCTGTCTGTGCCTCTCATCTCTCTCTAGGAACACTGAAATTAGACACATGATACCATGCCTGGCTTTCTGTGGGTTCTTGGGATTTAAACTCAGGTCCTCATGCTTGTATGGCAAAAGTTTTATCCACTGAGCAATATCCCTGGCCCTTTAAAAAGGTTCTTATAAAGAAGGGATGTTGAATTTTTAAACAATATATTTATTCATTTAAAGAACATTTGAACATTTTAACATTGTAGATGTTGAATTTTATCAGAGACCTTTTGTGAATCAGTTGAGATGACATGATTTCTGTCCTTATTTATGTGTTGTGTCTCCTATTGGTCTGCATATGTTGATTTCTGTCTTTATTTATGTGTTGTGTCTCCTATTGGTCTGCATATGTTGAACCATCCTTGATTGCCTGAGCAAGACCAACTGGTGGTGTGGTGGTCTTAAAATGTGAAAAATCCTACTGTGTTCTTTTTGGGGGTTGTTTTGATTTTGGAGACTGTTTTAGTTAGGATTTCATCGCTGTGAGGAGACACCATGACCACAGCAACTCTTCTAAAGGAAAACCCTTAATTGGGTTGGCTTACAATGTCAGAGGTTCAGTCCATTAGCACCCTGTTAGGAAGCCTCGCAGTGTGAAGGCAGACATAGAGCTGAAGAAGGAGCTGAGAGTTCTACATCTTGATCCACAGGCAGCAGGAGGAGACTGTATACCACACTGGGCAGAGCTTGAGCATAGGAGACCTCAAATACCACAGTAACACACTTCCTCCAACAAGGCCACTCCCACTCCAAAGAAGCCACTCCTCCTAATAGTGCCACTTTCTATGGCCAAGCATTCAAACACATGCGTCTATAAGGGCCATTCCTAATTAAACCATAACAAAGACAAAGTCTCTCTATGTAGCCCTGGCTGGCCAAAAACTCTGTTTAAACCAGACTGGCATCTAATTTATGAGAAATGGATTAAAGGAGTGCATCACAACACTCAATTTGCAAGAATTCCTTTGAAAATGTTTTAGTCTGTGTCCCTCAGCATTCACACATGTCATCCTGACACTCAGCCATTGGGAAAGCAGAGCAGCAGGAGTTTAAGATCATCCTTGATTACATAGCAATTTTGAGGCCAGCCTGGGCTACAAAAGACTCATTTTCTGCCCTTTTTCTTTTGTTTTGCTTTGCTTTTGAGGCAGGGTTTCTCTGTGTATCCCTGTCTGGCCTGGAAGTCTCTGTGTAGACCAGGCTGACCTCAAACTTGAATTCTTAGAAATCAGCCTGCTTCTACCTACTGGGATTAAAAGCATCTACCACCACACCTGGCTCATAAGACTCGTTTACTTTTTCTTTCTTTCTTTCTTTCTTTTTTTTTGGTTTTTTGAGACAGGGTTTTTCTGTGTACCCCTGGAACTCACTCTGTAGACCAGGCTGGCTTCAAACTCAGAAATCTGCCTGCCTCTGCCCCCCAAGTGCTGGGATTAAAGGCATGCGCCACCACTGTCCGACTAAGACTCATTTTCAAAGAACCCCCTCCAAAATTTCTTCTTAAATAATAGTTAATGGTTGGGCTACATAGTGAGATCTTATCTCAACAAAAACAAATATCAACTTAAAATGAGTCTAGTTTTTTAAGATTTAAAAAACTTTTTGTATGTGTGTTTATGTCTATGTGATTATGTACCTGGTGGGTGTACCTGGAGCAGAAGTTAGTGCGAACCACCTGACATAGGTGCTGGGAACCGAACCCTGGTCCTCTGGGAGAACCAGAAGTGCTCTTCACCATCTCTCCAGCCCCTGGTTTCTAGGTTTATTCCCCTATGAGCTGATAAACAACAAAAGATTACATTGACATTATCCCTGCCCCCAGCAATAGGCAAAGAGACACCTTGTTGATAATGTTGTTCTTGTGTCAGTCAAAGGCAGAGCAGACAACCAATCCTTTGTCTATCCTAGCTTGATTCCTGGCTTGGTGGCCAAAGCTTTCTTTATGGCCATGACTCATAAAAATCAAGTCAAATCAAATCTAGGCAGGGCAACGCAGGAGGAGGAAGCCAGAGACCTGGATTGCTATGCCACCCACACAACTGCCCTCCAGCACATGGCACAAGCAGGCCACCGATACCCACTTGTTGCCATGCCATGCAGCTGAGGTGTAAGATGTCACCCAGGAGCTCACAGGCTTCGTGCCTAGCCTGCTGGAGCCACCATAATGTGCAAGTATGTGGTGGTCAGATGGAAGAGGAGGAGAAGTGGGCAGCTTGAGCAGAGATGGAACTGGAGACTGGAGAGTGGAGAGGAGTCACCTGTTGTGAGTGGCCAGCCCTGCCAGCTGGGGCCGTGGTGAAGTCCCAGCTCAAGCTGCCACTGAGGGCCATGTCTGAGTTCATGGATACGCAGTGACAGGGGTCAGTGTTCATGTCCTTGGCTCAGATTACCAGTAGAGAACATGGGGAAGTCCCTGGTTGGGGCAGCTGTCTGAGACCACGTGGATGTCCAGGGGTTGTGTGCAACTGGCCCTGCCCCTCAGGGGATGCAGAGCTCTGGCGAGCTGACCCCATCTCCCACCAGGCAGCAGCACTTAGGAGAGCAGGCCCTGAGCCTCATGCAGGCAGCATAGTAGAGCTGGCTCTGGGGACCTCATTTTCCTTCCTCTACCTTCACCATGGCCCTGCTCCTGGGGTGTTGGTGAGCCAGCCCTGAGGGCATGAGTGTGGAAGAACTGACCACTCCACTCACCTGCCCTGGGGTAGCACGGATACAGAGATGACGTCCTCTCTCCCTTCTTCACTCCTGGTAGTGGGGAAAGCTGCCCACAGGGTCGTGAGCTAGGAGCGCTAACTCTGTCCCTCACCAGCTGCAGGCCTTGGGAGAGCAGGCCCTGCCCCTCACCTGGACAGCACAGCAGAGCTGACCCTAGTGTCAGGCAACAGGTGAGCAACTCCCCAGAGGAAGAGCTTGGGAGCCTGGTCTTGTCTGCCATGAGGTGGTATTTGTGTGATGCTGATGCCTCCCCCCACCCCCCGCCCCTCAGTCTGGAGAGCTGGCTCTGGGGTTATGAGAATGAGAGAGCTGGCCCTGACCCCTCACTGGCTGTAGAACTTGGGAGAGGGTCCTGTACCTTGACTGGACAACACCATGGAGACGGCCCTGATGTCCAAGGCACAGGTGAGCTGACCCAGCCCCTCATAGGCTGCAGCACTTGGAAGAGTGGGCCTTGCACCTTGTCTGGCTCTGGAGGCAAGGGTAAGGGTGATCACTCAGGAGAGCAGGCTCTGAGCGTCACCTAGGCAGCAAGTGGGACTGGCTTTGGTTGGCAGGGGGGTGTGGGTGAGCTGGCCCTGACAGCGTGGGAGCAGGAGAGCTGACCCTGCCTCCTGCACATGATGGCATTGGGTGACCTAGCCTGAGCAGTGCTGGACAGCTCACCCTGATGGTGAGGATAAGAGACAGCCAGTGCACCGAGGAGCTCAGCTACCACCCAGGCCCAGATCCAGGGCTATGAATTGGCCCACCCCAAAGCTATATCGTCTGCAAACAGCTGGGACACAGGAAAGGGCCAGTCCTGGTGGTCCAAAGCTGCAGGATCTCCATGACACAGGACAACAACAGGATAACTGGGAAGGGGGTGGGGTGGGGATATCTTGATGAGGATTCGATATTGATGATCACAGAACCCAGAGATCTACAACCAGACTAATGATTCATTGCAATGAATATTTGTGTAGCTGTGTGGACAGAGAGATGTACTGTGGGACACACTGTGACGCGCTATCAGATTTTTTCTATGCTTTGTTATTGTTGTTGTTTATTGTTTGTTTGTTTGTTTTATTTGGGGGGAAGGTTTCAGTGGTGAAGGATGGATATTAGGGGATGGGGAGATGACCAGGACTGGGGTGCATGCTGGGAAAATCACAAAGAATAGTTTTTTTAAAAGATAATTTTGATATTCTGTACTTGGTATGACTTGTTCTGTGGCCTAGAGCATGATCTATTCTAGAGACAATTCCTTGGTCTAGACCCAAACTTGCAACAAGCCTTTTGCCCAGCCTCCCAATTGTTGGCATTACAGGCTTCAATTCACTATGTGGCAAGAATGACCTTAAACTTCTGATACTCCTACCTCCAACTCCTGAGTGCTGGGCTGACGAGCATGCACAACCTTGCCTTGTTTGTATGGGGCTACGGATCAAACCGAGGGCCTTGTGCTTGCTGGGCAAGCACTTTACCAACTCTGCTTTCTAGACAAAACACAAGTGTACCTGGGCTTTCTGGCTCCCGAGGGCTCAGGCTGCACTCGGTCATTTGTAAGGAAATGCATTTAAAAATATGAGAAGAGGGGCTAGAGAGACGGTTCAGCAATTAATAGCACTGACTGCTCTTCCGGAGGTCCTGAGTTCAAATCCCATAAACCACATGATGGCTCATAACCATCTGTAATGAGATCAGATGCGCTCTTCTGGTGTGTCTGAAGACAGCTACAGTGTACTTACATATAATAAATAAACCTTTTTAAAAAAATCTGAGAACAGCATTTGCAAGTAGAACAGGATAAGGCAGACTTATAAACACCACGGCAACATAGACAGATCATATCTCAATAAATAAATAAATAAATAAATACATATTCTTTTATAAAAAGACTGCCAGCGGCTGCCAACACACAGAAGCCAGCTCAACCCTGCTAATTCCTCTGGTGTCCTGTAACATGTGGAAAGAGCCCTCCTGCCATAATTATGACCCTCTTCTCCCATCCTCAGGCCCTTGGTGGTCTGAGAGCTTGCACCACCAGACTTCAGCTCAAAACCATTTACTTCTCTCAGGTATGATGACACGTGTCAGATGCAATTGCCAGCAAGGCAAAAGTGTGATTCAAGTTTCAAGTGAGCACATGTCAAAACAAGTCAGAAAATACTCTGGAAGCTGAGTCTAGCTCTCAAAGATGTGAGCCAGAGAAATTGAAGGAATGAATGGTCGCGTGGTTAAAGCACTTGGCCATGAAAGTTTGAGGACCAAAATTCAGATTTCCAGAAAACCACGTAAAGACTGATAATTCCAGTCTTCAAAGGCAAGAGATAGGAGGTGTCTAGAACATACCGGCCAGCAGGACTAGGCATATCAGTGAGCTCTGGATTTGCATAGGAGAGTCTACCTATCAATCAGTGAGCTCTGGATTTGACTGGGGGAGTCTTCCTCCGTGAATGGGGTGGAAGAGCCATGGAGGATGATTCTTGCATCAACCTCAAGCCTCCCCATGCATGTTTACCCAAATGCACAAGTATCCTCACATGTGCAAAAACATATATGCATGTAAATTAATTTTAAATTTTAAAAAGGTTTAAGCTTGTATTGAGAGCTGCAGCAAGCAGAGCAAGTGACAGAAGATTCTAGAACCTGAGGAGAAAGCATGCTATAATAGATTACTTTCCAAAGCAGTTAATACCAAACAGGGCAGTACAGCTTAACCATGAGAAAACTCTTCTTTGAGGCAAAGTGTGGTTAATAAAGCTCAGGCTGGCCTTGAACCCATGACCCTTCAGCCTCAGCCTCCCAAGGACTGGGATTACACATGCACCCTGCTACAGCTTTCTTGCTTTGCCTGCCCCTCACTCTTCAGCCCACTAAAATCTTATTTCTATCCTAATATGTCTTCATTTTTTTCTTTTTAAAAATTATTTTAAAATAAAAATATTTGTCTGAAGATGCATTAATTTATTTTTATTTAAGCTGTGTGGCAGAGGTTTGTGCTTGTTCTCTCTCTCTCCTTCTCCCTCCAACCCCATCTCCAGGCTCTGTATGGATTTGATTGGCCTGAAACTCACACAGATCTGCCTGCCTCTGCCTCTTTTTTTTTTTTTTTCTAATTTTGTAATTATATTTATGTACAGAAAACTTAATGTACATTTAACCCAGTTTAGTGGCGAGTTCTTTAGCCTTTGCTTTTTCTAGCTTGGCAATGCGAGCCACAGACTTAGAACCCAGGACATTGCCTTCCCAGTGGTGGCAGATCTCGTCGTATCTGTTAGGGTAATTGGTCCAAATAGTTTCCACCAACTTAGGCAGAGCACCCTTGTCTTCCAAGTTAACCTGTGTGAAGGCAACAGTGGTGCATGTCTTCCTGTGGATCAGGCGTCCCAGCCTAGCCTTTCCCTTGATGATGCAGTCGGGCACCCCCATCTTTCCACACAGGGCAAGCAGGAAAACCACCAGCTCAATGGGGTCTACATCATGGGCACTCACCACCAGCTGAGTCTTCTTGTTCTCCGCCAGGGTGGTAACTGTGTTGACTCCTGCTCGGAGGACGGGTGGTCTCTTAGTTGGGACGTCCCCTTTGCCAGCAGCTTTCCTCTCAGAACGAGCCAGTAGCCTTTGCTTCTTCTCTTGCTTTGTCTCTGGCCTGTACTTGTGGGCAAGCTTAAGCAGCTGAGTCGCTGTTTGCCTGTCCAGGGCCTGGATGAACTGGCTAATGGCAGGAGATACTTTGAGCCGCTTATAGAGGATGGCTCTTTGCCACTGCAACCTAGTGTAGTGGGTCCATTTGACGAAGCGTGTTAGATCTCTTTTGGGCTGGATGTCCTCCCCAATGCTGGAGTTCTTGGACCTTTTCTCAAACAAAGGATTGACCACCTTCTTGGCCTCCTGATTCTTGATAATGGCAGTTGGCGCCAGGGCCACCTTCTTCCCCTTGGCCTTCTTTCCTTTGGGCATCTTGCTCAGCTGGTGGAGAGAGAAAGAAAGTGCCTCTGCCTCTTGAGTTCAGGAATTAAAAAAACACTCCAGCATACCCAGCCTTTTAAATTTAATTTAATTTCATTTAATAATAATAATATTTATTGGGCTGGTGAGATGGCTCAGTGGGTAGGAGCACTGACTGCAGTTCTGAAGGTCCTGAGTTTAAATCCCAGCAACCACATGGTGACTCACAACCACCCATAATGAGATCTGGCACCCTCTTCTGGTGTGTCTAAAGACAGCTGCAGTGTATTTATATATAATAATAAATAAATCTTTAAAAATAATAATAATATTACTGTGTAGCAAGAATTTTGGTTTCTTTTTTTAAAAAGATTTACTTATTTGTTTGTTTTATGTATATGAGTACACTGTAGCTATACTGATGGTTGTGAGTCATCATATGGTTGGTGGGAATTTGAATTCAGGACCTCTGATTGCACCTGCTTGCTCTGGCTTAAAGATTTATTTATTATTATATGTAAGTACACTGTAGCTGGCTTCAAAATCATCAGAATAGAGCCTCAGATTTCATTACAGATGGTTGTGAGCCACCACGTGGTTGCTGGGATTTGAACTCAGGACCTTTGGAAGAGCAGTCAGTGCTCTTACCTGTTGAGCCATCTCTCCAAACCTGGTTTTGATTTTTGGAGACAGGGTTTCTCTGTGTAGCCCTGGCTGTCCTAGAACTCATTCTGTAGACCAGGCTGGCCTTGCACTCAGAAATCTGCCTGCCTCTGCCTCCCAAATGCTGGGATTAAAGGCGAGTGCCACCACTGCCCGGCAGAATTTTGGTTTCTTAAAAAAACCCAGTTATGTTATGTGACTATGTTTTTGTTTGTTTGTTTAACCCCAGGTGTGGGATAAGAGGCTGCTTCACAGTAGGTGATTATGATTTGTCTCAGCACTAGCAGGGCAGTGATTTTTGTTACAGATGTTTTAATTTGGGGGACTCTGAAGAGGGTATAAATGGGAGAGCCCCTAGAGGGCTGGGGTTGCTGCTGCTCCCCCTGCTGCTCCCCCTGCTGCTCCCCCTGCTGC
>NW_022196904.1:134691082-134713845 GCF_008632895.1 Mastomys coucha
TTTGTCAGTGGTCAGGAGCAGAGAGATGAGAAGTTGGAAGTCTCTGACAAAGAAGACCGCACTTGCCCCAAGGAACGCAAGGCCCCCCAGTCAGCAGGGAAAAGTCTAAAGAGGTTACACTCCCTTCCCCCTCTAACCTACTTTCTCTCCTGTCTAATGTTGGAGGGTTGGAAGGGATTAGGGTAGAATAACGGTTTGGAAGGGAAGCAGAGAGATGAGAACCCAATAAAATAGCTAAATAATTGTGCCAACATTATTGTTGTTGTTTTTCTTTTTAAAATTGATATATGTATATCTGTGTTGCCTTCACATATGTCTGTGCACCCTTTGTGTGCCTCGTGTCCTTAGAGGCCAGAAGAGGTGTAGGGTCCCTCATAACTCACTCGAGTTGCAGAGGATTGAGAGAGGATCCTCAGCAAGAGCAGCCTTTGCCCATAACTGCTGAGCCATGTTTCCAGCCCTTTCATTTTTTCATCCAAGAAGAAAGCCCCAGGGCAGCCACGCTGTAAACATCAGCAGAGGACCAGAGTTCAGTTCCCAGTGGCTATACATTACCGTTTAAAGTTAAAATCTTTAAGAATAAATAAATAGCCGGGTGGTGGTGGCGCACACCTTTAATCCCAGCACTTGGGAGGCAGAGGCAGGCGGATTTCTGAGTTCGAGGCCAGCCTGGTCTACAGAGTGAGTTCCAGGACAGCCAGGGCTGCACAGAGAAACCCTGTCTCGAAAAACCAAAAAAAAAAAAAAAAAAAAAAAAAAAAAAAAAAAAAAAAAAAGAATAAATAAATAGATATTTTTAAAACAAAACCTCTAACGACAGAGCTTCCTGCCTCACCTGTTTCCTCTATACCCAGAGGCTCTGTCACCTACTTAGGCATCAACTGGACACAGCCCAGACTTTTCTGAGGGCGTCACATTTGGGGAGTTGCCTCATTCAATTGGCCTGTGGCACATCTGTGGGAGTAGCTCAGTTGGTAGAGTACTCAACATCCTGGCCTTTGTCTCCAGCACCACACAGACTGGGCATGATGGAGCACATCTGCAATCCCAGTACAGGCAGTTCAGGTCACTCCTGGCTATGTGGTGAGTACTAGGCCAGCATGCACTACCAGAGACTGTCTCAAAACATGGTAGGGCGGAGGAGCAGGAACACTCCCTGGCCACTCTTGCTGAAGATCCAAGTTCAAGTATTCCTAGCATCCAGATGGTAGTTCACAACCATTTGTGCATGGTACCTTATCTGTGTATGTCCGTGTGTGTGTGTGTGTGTGTGTGTGTGTGTGTGTGTGTGTACCTTTTCCTGCTGAGCCATGTCTCTGGCTCTGTCTTCATTTCCTAGAGTGAAGAAACTGAGGCTTACACAGGACAAAGAGGGGCTCATACTGACACTCCTAGCCCTGGTCTTGTGGCTTTGATTATTTCTTCTCTGGGACAGCAAACACTGCCAACCTTCCCTTCACTGGACGCTCGGGAAGGGAGGGCAGAGGAAAACAGTGGAGTAGCCCCCAAAAGGGGACAGGTGGAGTACATTTCACAGCACATTTGCACTCTCTGGTGGGAGCTCCAGGTCACAGAAGAAACCTCATGGACTCTGAGTTCTTTTGCCCACACTCATCGGCAGCCTTGGGTTTGTTATCCTTGTGACAACGCCACTATCCTCATGGAACCTGGTGACGCTGGCTGAACAAATATTACCTCCGCTGTTGACTCAAAACGTGTCCAGGGGCTCAAAGTTCAAGTTCAGGGGGACCTGAGGCTTGGAGGAGGAGGAGAAAGCACCGCCTTCTGGGATTACAACATTCTTTATTATGGGGTAGAGTTCCCTCAAAACTAGGTCCCATAGCCAAGTCCCCAGACGTCCTCTTAAGCACTTTGGATGGATATCTCTTGAGTGCTGCCGACAGGAAAGGAGGCTAGAGAGAACAGCCATGGTGTTCTCTTGATCTTGGCAAAACAGTGGGGGCTTTGAGATTTCCCTGTCACGTTTATTAGGTGGGATAGTTAGGGTTGGGATGTGGTTTGGCCTACTATGCATAAGACCTTGGCTTCCAGCGCTAGCACTGAAAAAATGAGGGCCATGGAAGCTCAGTGGCAGACCACCTGACTAGCATGCATGCAACCCTACGATTAATCTACTTATCTTATTCTTTCCATTGTCCTCAAAGTTGATGTGTGGCATCAAGGACAACTTGAACTTCTTGCTGGCATCACAAGTGTGCATCATCATACCTGCTTTATGTGGTGTGGGGGATGGGATATAAGACTTCATGATTGCTAGACAAGCGCTGTAACACCGAGCCACATCCCCAGCTGTGGTTTGCTTGTTTGTTTGTTTGTTTAGATTAAAAATAAATTATGTGTATAAGAAGGTATGTACACATAAATGCAGGTGCCCATGAAGGCCAGAAGGGGGAGCCAGATCACCAGGAGCTGGAGTTATAGGTGCTTGTGAACCTTGAGATTTAGATGCTGGGAACCAAACTGTGGTCTTGGGCAAGAGTAGTATTTGTACTTAGTTACTGAGTAATTTCCTCCAACTCTGTTTTCGTTTTGTTTTGTTTTGCTTGTTTTTTGTTTTGTTTTTTTGTTTGTTTGTTTGTTTTTTGAGACAGGCTCACACTGTAACCCAGGCTGGTCTCCAACTCATATATGATCCTCTTGCCCCAATCTCCCAAGTAATGAAATTACAGGTGTGAGCCATCACACAGGGCAAACGTATCCATCGTGGGCAGCTGGCACAGTCTATGGGATTAAAACTGAGAAAGAATGTGAAAAATAAACAGGAGAGCTTGAGAAAGGTTATTCTAGCTTTGGTGCCAGTTCCAGGGATATTTTCAGCGCTCAGGGAGTTTAGGTTAATGCCCCAAGCTTTCCCATCCCCACCCCAAGGGGCGAAGGGCGGGGGTGGTTAAGCTCTTTATTAATAGCCACCCAGGGAGCTACAGTCCTTGGGAGCAGGGCAGAGGAAGGAAAATGAGGTCCCCACAGCATAAAACCAGGTGCAGGCGGCTCTGGCTCATTATGGTGTCTCCCCAAGGCACAGGAGGCACGAGGCGCCTGAGCGCTCCTTCTGAGGAAGTCTCCACCCCTGCTCCTGTCCCGCCTGGCCTGCAGGTGGCTCCGAGGCGGGCGGCCCGGAGGGCCTGCGGTCAAGGCCGCGGAGCCTCCCGGACAGACAGGGCACAAGGCCAATCCAGAGGGACGCAAAGCAGGACGCCAAGAAAAGAGGAAGTGTCCTTGGGGAGGGGATTGGTTAGGGCTGAGGTTCTAGGGAGAGGAGGAAGGGCATTTAAGGTGAGCGCAACAGTCCGCGATGTAAAAGGAGCCGTAAGTAGGGAGCGGCAAGAGGTGACGCTAGGGCCATCAAGGCCGATGAGACCGAGTGGACAGCAGAAACTGTTCCCAGACAGCACCTCTGCAGTGCCAGCCACATGTCACACTTCCACGCTCAGGAACAGGTGCTCAGGCAAGGATGCTTAAGAAGGCCAAAGGCGTTGGGGTGTGCGTCAGAACCATGCAGCCAAGTAAAAGTCCCTTCACAGAAGCTAAGTTAAAAACGCAAAGTTACAGCTAACAATCGCTTGGCCTTTTAAACAATAAGAAGTGTAGGGCGAGGTGAGACACAGCAACAGTTAAACAACAGTTGGGGGCGGGATCAAGGGGAACTTTCATTTTCTCTTCCGAACCTTCCACGGTAATGCAGGGAAAGATGGAGGCAAACTTCTCTTCCATGACCAGCCGTGCTTGACCTCAGAGTGGCGGTTTTTCCTTCTTCAGTGCCTTATGGAGAAACTGCTACACGCAGGGCCTGGAGCTGCAGCCTGGGAGGGCGCCCCATTTGGCGGGTAGAGTGCCTTGCCAGGTCTGGCCTGACTTCTCTGCACCCTATTCACAACTCACCCTGCAACCTTCGTTCCCTGTGTGCTGCCAGCGATCCCTCTCCAGAAGCCACTCTGTACCGGGTTCCAATCGCTCCCCTACTGACACCTATTAGATCTCAGCGTTCAAAGAGTACTTCGATTCTGTAGCTTTTTGACGCTGACACTTGAATCCAGGACCTTACACAGGACAGGAATGAACGGCTTTAGGAGCTACATCCCACACCCTAATTGCTCCGCAGATGAGATTTTGGCTTTTTTTTTTTTTTTAACCCTGACAATTTTATCCCAGGGAGACTATGAGTGTATTAGCCTCTGGAGCCAACCTGTACCAGGATGACAAACATCTGTTACTCAGGCTTGGGACTTGGGCTTACTTCTTCATTCCGTGATGTTAGGCAAGCCGTTCCTTTTCCCGCCAAGCGCTCACCCCCATTTTAAAAATAATCAGCCAAACAACCAAACAACCAAAAAGTCTGGAGCAGAAACATCATAACCCCCGCAGGGTTGCAGAGTTTATGTGCGGGTTAGTGTAAACCGCGAGTGTAAGCCAGGCATGATGCAAAGAGCTTTTATGGGCATGGCTTTAATGAGTTGGCCCCTTTTGTAGATGAAGAAACTGAGGCTTGCAAGGTAAGGAATGTTGTCCTAAGTCTGCTGTTGACAAGCTCGGGTCCTAGCCTCAGTTACTGAACTCCTCCCGGCAGCCCCGCCCCGTCCAGGCCCCGCCCAACCCCGCTCGCGCCGCAGCCCGCCCCGCTCAGCCAATCACCCGCGGCGCGCATCGGTGCGCTTGGCCTCTCCTGCCCGGACCCGGACTCCGCTCGCTCATTCCGCCGCCGCCGTCCGCAGACTCGGTAAGACTCCGCGAGGGCAGCGCTGCGGCACCGCCCTGTGCTGGGCGCGCGGGTGTCAGTCATCCTTGGGAGCGCGGAGGGAGACCCAGACTGTGCCCGTAGGGTACGCATCGGAGCTGCGCCTTGGAGAAGCAGAGGGCACCCTCCCCCGCGCAGTGACGGGTCTGGGATCCCGGGACCGGAGGAAAGATGCTTGGTTCCCAGACTGGGCAAGATGCCTCCGCTCGGGACGCTTGGGACCCCGGCTCTTGGTGTCCCGCCCCACGGTGGATTCTCTCACCGCGTGGGTTTGAGGTCCTCATTGCCCTGTGAAGGATGCTCAGGATTAGGCATGACTCCTTGGTCCCTGACTAGTAGGGGCGTCCACTCCCCTTCCGACCCGTTCTCACTCCCCACTCCGCGGGTGGCTTGGGGCCAGTGTGGACGGCGAGCCCTTTCCACCTGCCACTCTGCAGGAGGATTGGTTCTCGGGGTCCTGAGGGTCGGGCTCGGCAGTAGGAAGGATGCTCCGCCAGGGGACTTGGCAGGTGGCCGGTGCCCTCTCCCCGTGCGGGTCCCTGCAGTACAGCCTTCGGGACACACCCTTGGCGCAAAGACTTAAGTGTTTCGCACCCCTCACCCGCTGTTTTGCCCGGGATTCAAGGGCAGGTGGGTGTCCAGTGACTGCCCAAGGTCGCGCCGGGACCGGAGCCCGGGAGGGTGGGGGCGTCACGTGACCTGGCCTGTGCGAACTTGGCCTGGGACAGTCGGACGGCGAGGTCTGAGCAGCCCCGCGGTGCCCTAACAGCCGGTACCCTTCGTTTTTCTTCCTCTTCTTGTTGTAAATCGGGTCTGGTTTTCATTGCTGTCACAGAATACAGAAGAATGCTCACGTTTTAAAGGAGTTAAAAAGTTCCTAGTGTGAACCAGGCTAGATGCAGTCAAGCTCAGTGCTCTCAACTCTGGGCCGACTCTCGCTCGGCTCCTTTCTGTTCCGTGCATTCAAATAGTTAGTTGTCCAAGGACAGATTTTAGTCGGAAACTGCTAACTTTGGAAGTTCGCAAATAAAATGAAAGTGAGTTTAGATTTCGGAACGCGTATTTAGTTACAGCATTTTGTCGCACAGGCGTCTGGTTTCTGGTCGTTCCTGATATTCAAGCGTGTTTATCTCTGTCAAAACCGCAAGCCAAATGACTAAAACACAGCTTTGGCCTTTTATTTGTGCCAGCAAGCATACATCACCACCACCACCCCCTTCCTAGTCGGTCGACTCCGGGCTCAGTGAGGACGTAAAGCAGAGAACTGTGGTGCGCGGAGGACTGCACTCCCGGGGCAGTGCATAGCAGTAGGTAGGTCTGGGCAACGTCCGCATTCGGAGTCTTTGGCTGGACTGGTTTTGCTGCAGCACCAAGAGCTCTTTTGTCATGTAAATTACTGGTTTCTTGCCTGTGATGCCTCGTTAGTCTTAACTTTACACTTGAATTTTCTCTTTTATCTACTTATTTACTCTTTTAAGAATTGAGATAGAGTCTGCTGTAACACAGGCTGGCCTCCAGCCTGCTCTGTACCCAAGGTTGGCTTTGAACCCCTGATCTCCTCCCTGCACCTACCCCCAAGTGCTGTGATTATAGGCGTGCACCACTACGCCCGGCTTTGAATTCCCCTTAACCGTCTCTGGAATCCAGCCCGGGTCAGGTTTTGTATCAAAAGTGGCCGAAGCGGCTGGCTTCCTGCACAAGACAAAACCTTTCGAGTTTGAGCTAGAAAGCCACCTGACTGCAGATGAGGGACGGAACGCCTCCCTTCCGCCGCCGCTGCGCTTGGCCCTGACCCAGTGGTCACGCAACGGGCAGGCCTGGATCTCTCGGGAGTTTGGGGCGCTGGCCAGAGCTTACCCAACCCTGATTCCTCTTGCCCGTTTTGCCCATTCATAAAAGCGCTGTAATTTTTACTTTTTTTTTTCCCCTTGGGTTTCGCAGTGAAACCCTTTGAGGCACGGTGCCGGCTGGCTGTTTGGTTGTAAGCGACATCTGTCCTCAGACAAAGCGGGCCGGTGGCTCCGGGGTGGCGCGCTGGGATGGCAGCGGCAGCGCGTCGCTCCGGAAGGCCTGCGTGGGCTCGGCCGGTGGAACAGGATCCGAGCGCCCCGGACGCGCCGGCACGGGGGCGGGGCTCCCGTAACCTTTCCCCTACTTTTCTCAGCCGTCACGTGACCCCGGCCGGGTGAGGGAAGGGGCGGGGCGGGAAGCCGCGGTTGCTGGTGCCCTTCCCTTCCCCAGCGCCTTGAACTGGCAGTCAGGCTCTGCAGGCCGCTAGAGCCATGAGGCTATGCTGTACTTTGACCGTTTGAAGGGGGTGGTTTTTTTTTTTTTTGGTTAGAAAATATGTTTAGTTACTCTGTATAGATATTTACCGGTAGGCCGGAGTCTTATGGCTGGTGGAAGTCTGCATTTGAATGAGTTTAGAATAAAATGGTAGTCCAAGGTGACTCATTTTAAAGTGTGTTTAGCAGATGTCCAGTCCCCTGAAGGAGGGAGAGTCGCTGGAAACCTGGGAGTTAAGGGACAGCCTGGGAACGGCAAAGATCCATCCTCAGCTCAGGAAAGAAGAAAAAGGAAGGGAGATGTTAAGCCGGTGGCGCGCCTAGTAGGCTTAAAAAAGGATTACTGCACACTTGAATTAATGCCAATTTAAGCTCTTAAGGCAAGAATTTTTGTTGTGAGGAAAATAAGCCTGCTGCCAAGCCTGACGACCTGAGTTCGATCCATAAACTCGCAGGGTGAAAGTGATCCCGACTTCCGCACACATGTTATAGCGTGTACTCAACCGCCACCATAAGTAAACAAGATACATGTTTTTGTTTTAAGTAAAAAAGCAATACCAGCATTTTGTGCAAAGTTAAAGAGGTGAAAATGGGGTGTCGTGCGGTCACCTCCTTACTTGGTAGTTACTGCAGTTCGTTCAGGACTGTGATGGTGTATACCCGTACCATCTAGCCCTTGGGAGGAAGCTAGAGGAGAGCCGGACTTAAGGCCAGCTACCACTGTCATTGAGTTGGAGTTCTTTGTGGTATACACAAGAACTTGTCTCTAAACCAAACCTAGACTGCAAAGTTGTTGTTTTTTTAAATGTCTTACCTAATACAAGGAGTAAGTTCTACTTGTTGATTTCAAATATTTGTTGCTTTTCGTACTCTTCACCTTGAACCCCATGCAAATATTGAGGTGGACATTGGGTCCCCGCCGGCCCTGGGCTAAGGCCAGCTTTGCCCTGTTTAGGTAATGTGGCAGCCTGGTTCTGAGAAGTGCCCACCCTTTGCCCTTTTTGTGCGAGTTGTTCTGACCTTCAGGAATGTTTATCAGAAGTTAATAACCGTGGGCATGCTGCCCACTGACGGCCTGACACTTGGGTAACTGCCACTTGGAAGGTTGGGAAACAGGGTGGCTGCTAACCTTGCCTCTGAGGAGTGTCAACCCGTGTTGTGCACAGACCCATTTAGGTAAAAATGTAAGGGAAGCTTGGTGTGGAACAAAACACCTATAATCCTAGAGTTTGGGGGATGGTGCTGAGGCAGGAGGATTGCATGGCTTGTCTCAAAAAAATAAATAAATAAATAAAAATTAAGCAAACCAAACCAAAAACAGCCATCACAGGATTAGACTGGGTTGTCCATGCCTATAATCCCAGCCCTTAGTAAGTAGAGACAGAATATTAGTAGTTCAAGATCAGCCTCAGTGACATACCTGGTCTAGGGCTAGCGTGGACTACATAAGACCTATTTCAAAAACAAGAAAAAATACTGTGTTATAAACTGGTGTTAATGCACTGGTGTAATGCACTCATGTACTGGTGTTAAGCACTGGTGTTATATATTGGTGTTACACAATGGTGTTTATGCACTGTTGTAATGCAACGGTGGGTGTTAATGCACTGGTGCTAATGCTGCACTGGTGTTATACACTGGTGTTAATGCACTGGTGTTAATGCACTGGTGTAATGCACTGGTGTAATGCACTGGCATTATACACTGGTGTTAATGCACTGGTGTAATGCACTGGTGTTAACACTGGTATTATACACTGGTGTTATACACTGGTGTTAATGCACTGCTGTATTGCACGTGTGTTATACACTGGTGTGATGCACTGGTGTTATACACTGGTGTTAAAGTACTGGTGTTAATGCACTGCTGTAATGCACTGGTGTTATACACTGGTGTAATGCACTGGTGTTAATGCACTGGTGTTATACACTGGTGTAATACACTGGTGTTAATGCACTGGTGTTATACACTGGTGTTATGCACTGGTGTTATACACTGGTGTTATACACTGGTGTAATGCACTGGTGTTAATGCACTGGTGTTATGCACTGGTGTAATGTACTGGCTCGTGGCACTTAGGAACACAAAGTTCATCTATACTCTTTCTGTCCCTTTCTCCTCTGTGTGTGGTCCAAGGAGCTGAGTCTCACTTCTGTTTCTTAAGTGCCTCTAGAATTTGTCTTCCTCAGTCTCCCTGACCCTGTGCAGGCATGCCAATCCTTGCAGAAGGAAGGACAGGTTGGGGCGCCTTTTCTCCACTGGACTGATCCAGCCTACTGGTATTAAGGGAGTGGGGGCTTTGGAAGTTTCACTGGTTACACCCCTAGAAATTAATGCTCAAGAGGGAGGGCTTAGAGGAAGTGGTTGGCCCCTGCCTCAGTGAGCTTCCATGGTCTGTGGCTCTGGACTGCCTTACCTGACACTCCCATTCCATCCAGGCCACATGCTCTCTACAGTGACCATACCCACACCCCCCTCTCTTCTTTAGGGTTCCCTTGGCTTTGGGTAAAGCCATGAATAGAGAATTTAACATGCCTTGTTATCATGCCCTGAAGGGATATTTATATGTTTACAAGGACAGTAAGTGACTCCCCACAACCCTGTCCCCCATGAAACAAGAGTCTTACCATGTAGTCCTGGCTAGCCTGAAACTCACTGTGTAGACCAGGCTGACCTTGAACTTCTGATCTTCTTGCCTCCACTTCAGCTAAAAACTTGGCCCTTTATGAAACTGGTTGGTTTATTACAATGTTCACCCCTAGCTTCCCAGCAGCTGCCCCGAAAATGCTACAAGGAAGGTCTAACCCTGGAGCCCATTGCGCCCTGTGGGTCTGTGAAGGTAATCTGAAAAGAAATGAATGAGCTGCCCATGTTAGCCGGAGTTAGAAAATAGACTGAGGTACCCCATGCTGATACTGAAGCATTGAGCTGGGTGGGGGTTGGAGGAAAGAACCAGGACAGACACCCACTTTCTTGAAGGACAAGTGTTGACCGCTCAGGTTCCTGCTGGAATGGCAGAGTGTGGCCTTGAATTAAAGAGGCAGTTCTATGTTCTATGTCTGCACGAAGTAGCATCCTTCAGTTGATGAGAGCTCAGGCGCTCTGTACTGCCTGCCCGTGCTGCTGATAAAGTGTACAACAGAGGCTGATGTTTGTCAGTGAGCCATAGCTCTGGAAGTGAACCCAGATCTGGATTGTAGCCATCCCCACAGTTAGGCCCAAGTCACCTGCTGTCACAGAGAGGGGCTCTTCGTGGCAGCCACCACCCCCATACATGCACACCTAGATTGATGGTGAGGTGTGGACATGTCTGGGTGTTCATTTCCTTTTCTGTACAATGGCAGCTCTGATACCTGCTTTTTCATGTCCCTTGAGTCCCAGGAGACTCCAATTAGAAGTGAGACTCAGTCTTAGCATTCAGGTGGCAAAGATAGGCTGATCTTTTAAGTGTGAGGCCGGCCTTGTCTTCCCAGAGTATGACCTACGTACAGTCTTGAACTTTAGAATGCCTTTTTTTAAAAAAAAGATTTATTAACCCCTAAGCCGTGTCTCCAGCCCCATCTAACAGCATTTTCTACCCGGAGGTGGCCTGTGGCGTGTGATTCCTACCCCTATAAATCAGAACATTGTAGATACAGGTTCTAGATGCCAGTGTCAGGACTGCAGCAGGATGGGGTTTTCTGATGGTCACCATGTTCTGCATTGCTTGTATTGCAGATCTCAGGTTGCTGAGGTGACAAACATGGATGGGATGTGCAGGACAGTCCCTGAGGATTTGGGAACATGTGTGGAAACAGTGGTATGAGGAGTTCAGTTTCCTTGAGCTAATAGATGCATACCCCTTCCTAGCAGTCAAGAGTTCAGGCTGGAGTCCTGTTGTGGCAAGATTGGATCTATGTGCTGTTGCAGAAGGACTTCTCTTATCACTAAAAATTTTTACATGTATTTTTTTTTTTTGGTGTGGTGAGGCAGAGGGGTGTGTGTGTGTGTGTGTGTGTGTGTGTGTGTGTGTGTGTGCGTGAGCATGCACACATGACCTGTGAGGAGGTCAGAGGACAGTTTGTGGAACTTGGTTCTCTCTCTCTCCTGTGTGGGTCTCTTGACAACTGAACTCATGTTGACTTGGTAGCAAGAGCCTTCTCCTGCCAAACCATCTTGCTGGTCCCCTTCATTATTTTGTTTTTTTATTTTTTGAGGCAGTCTTATTTATGCATGCTGAGCTTAAACTCACTATGTAGTTGAGGACAATCTTGAACTTCTGATCATCCTGCCTCCACCTCTTGAGTGCTGGGATCACAGGCCTGTGCCACCAAGCCTGCTTTCTCAGTGTTGGAGATGCAGGGATTACAGGCCTGTGCTACCAAGCCTGCTTTCTCAGTGTTGGAGATGCTGGGATCATTACTGCATCCTGCATGCTAGGCAAGCACTCTGTCAACTGAGCCATATCCCCAGTCCTGGTTATTTCCTTTGGAAGTATGTCCTTGGTGGCTTCCCCTAAGTCTGTTTTGCCAAAGTCACATTTCTCTGATTGCCAGTTCTTAATGATGTGGTGCAGTTTACAGCCTAAATTGGACTTCGCTTTACTTTGAACTTTTCTTTTTGATATGGGAACTTACTAAGAAGCTCTGGCTGGCTTGGAACTGGAGATGTAGACCAGGCTGGCCCCAAATGTATAGTGATCCTTCTGCCTCCTAGGATTACCACCACACCCAGCTTTTATTTCATTATTATTGTTATTATTTTAAATTGAGATAGGATCTCGTTGTAGCTTAGGCCGGCTTTGTAGCCACGGATGCTTTTGAATTTATGATTCTGTAGCCTTCAGCTCCCTAGTGCTGGAGATGGAACTATTCAGCATCCTGTCCAGCTTGAGTTTTTACAGTGTGTGGTAGGTGGGAGTTCTGTTGTTATTTTGGGGGGGGGGGATGTAGACTAAATTGAAAATAGATTGAAATTTTATTTTTACCATCCAAATACTAACCAGGCCTGACCCTGTTTTGCTTCTTTTAAAATCAGACTGTTTAAAATGGTATAGCCAGGGCTGGAGAGATGGCTCAGTGGTTAAGAGCACTGACTGCTCTTCCAGAGGTCCTGCGTTCAATTCCCAGCAACCACATGGTGGCTCACAACCATCTGTAATGGGATCCGATACACTCTTCTGGTGTGTCTGTAGACAGCAACAATGTACTCTCATATATAAAATAAATAAATAAATCCTTTGAAAAAACATTTAAAAATACAGTAAATAAAATGGTATGGCCATAGACCAAAATTTGTTTTCTGACCTGATCTGAACTACTGTGTCCAGCCAAACAATGCCAATTGTTTATGGTGATGTGCCACACTGTGGGAAAGTCACCAATGGCTGAACTACATAATGCAAATGAAGACTGTTCAGGCTTGAATTCCAGGTATAGCCTTTCACAGTGAGTTCCTGTGAACCCGTCACCTATACACTAATATAACAGCAACAACAAAATTGAAATCTCATAGTCAGCGTAACAGTTTTCAAGGTGGAGTCTTTCAAGCAAGTGGTCTAGTGTCTTGGTCTGGATTGGTTCTTGGATTGGATTAGTTCTCATAGGCACAGAGCCTTGGGCCTGCTTTCTCTCCTCCACACGCTTCCACTGTTGTCCAGGCTTCTACCACCCCAGTGCCTTCTCCCATCCAAGGGCATAGCAAGGCCCTCACCTAGAAGGAGTGATCCTGAACTTTTCAGTCTCTGGACCTAGAAATGAGACCCATACATCTCTTTATAAAATGCCTGCCCTCGGCCACTCTGTTACAGCAACTGAAAATGTACTAAGACGTTCCTTCACCTTCCTTGTACCCTGAGCCCACAGAAGGCACAAGGTGAAAGCGGTTCATCTCCATCTGGATATAGCAGTTGTACTCAGGTTTTTAAGTCTCTTTTTTATTTTTGATGTGTGTGCATTTTACATGTGTATGTAGCCCAGAGGCTGCAGGGAATGCCCTCTTCAATTACTCTTCAGCTTTATTTTTTTCTTTGAAACAGAAGTGTGTGTGTGTGTGTGTGTGTGTGTGTGTGTGTGTGTGTAATGGCCCTGGTTGTCCTGGACTTATTTATTGACCAGGCTGGCCTCGAACTCCCAGAGATCCACTGCCTCTGGCTCTCGAGTGCTAAGACTATAAAGGTATACCCAGCCTTTCTAAATCGGAGTCATTTCTGTGTAGCGGAGCAGAACACCCCCAGACGTTAGACCCCACCAGCAGCATCTGTTCAGGGACAGGGCCCAGGGCTCCTCAGCCTGGTGCTATCCCTAGTGAGAGATGCCTGCCATGTTCCTGGATGCCCTGCCTGGAATTCTGTTAAGGTGCCACTTCCTGTGGGTAACCCTTTCTCTAAGGATTTCCAGAGGTTGTTTACTGCTAGTTAAGATGGACAGCTGGTGAGGGATTAGAGCTGCAGGCAGAGCCTGCGCCTGCCTGTCGGTGAATTATGCAATTCTGGTGGGCACCTAGGTCATCCTGATAAGAGTTATTAGCCTTGGTCCTCATTTGTAATAATTGAATTTTCCTGCTGGCTGCCATCTATCTTTTTGGCTACAGCAGTGACATAGCCGATGTGTGTTGCAACTGCAGGAATCTTTTGCTGGCCTTTGCTGTCACAGCTGCTACTGCACATTGAAAGGTAAGGACATGCCCGTTGGAGCTGAGCCTGGACCCAATTCCTGCTTTACAGTTGGCTGGCTGTGACCTTACGAAAGTGTTTGACATCTAAGTCTTGTTTTCCTCATCAGTGAATGGAGACAGCCATGGATTCATTAATTAGAGTTGTAGTTAGAATTTAACGAGCTGATGGGTGTAAAACAAATTAATAATAATAATAATAACAATAACAATAATAATAACATACAGCAGGTGGCCCATGCTTTTAATCCCACTTAGTCAACAGAAGGTGGATCTCTGTGAGGTCAGGCTGGGCAGGGCCTCATAGACCCTGTCAAAAAAAGAAAAGAAAAAGACCTGGGCTGAGGAGATGGCTCAGTGAGTTAAGTGCTTGTGTGCAAGCATGAGGACCTGAGTCCAGGTCCCAGCACTAACATAAAAAGCTGGGAGCAGTGGTGCATATCGGTAATCCTAACCCTGGGACTAAAGACAGAGACAGGAGGATCCCTGGGGCTTGCTAGCTAGCCAGCTTCGCCATATCGGTGGTCTCTGGGCTCTGAGAGAGACCCTTTCTCAAACAAGGTAAAGAGTGATGGTCACCAATTTGGACACATGCATTCACGCACAAAATAAGAAGGGAATTGTTTGGTTTGTGTCAAGCAGTTATTAGGTAAACCTCACATTTTCTTTGCCATGAAAACAAGCCTGTTTGCCGCCATCCCGTTTGCCTTGCTAGTATACGGTGAGTCACCTGCCTGCCTGTTGTCTTGTCTGCCTGTCTACCGACCTATCTGGCTCCCCATCTATGGGCTGCAGGGCTGTGTTGCAATACTCCCTAGGGCACAGAACCCATTTGCATAATTCAGTTACTCAGAAGCCCGAGTCTTACTGTTTGATTTATATGGTGGACACTGCTCATTGCAATTTCTCTGGCATGTGCCAGTTTCTGGCGGTGTGCTGGGCCTCTCCTGAACTTTACCCTCCTTTCCTAGCTGGCTGCCTCTCAACTCTGCAGCCCCAGGAGCTACAGGAAGAGCAGGGAGGCAGAGAGGGTCTGGTCTGGAAAGGGAAGCGGGTCTTTTCATGGGGTGGCAGTTTGGTGGCATAGCCAGTGTTAGGGCTCATGGGCTGACCTCGGAGGTGAAATGGTTTTGATGCAGAGGGCTTGACTATGGAAAAAGCAAGCCCAGTGGGCAAGTCCCATCAGCAAAGCTCAGAGGACTGGCACTTGACACCAAGCCATGTTATTAAAATGAAGACATTCTCAAGTCAGCAAGAAGCCTCAGTGGGTAAAGTGCTTGCTGTGCAGGCCTGGTGACCTGAGATCAACCCGCAGATCCCACACAGAGGAGAGAAGACACTCCACAGAGCTGTCCGCTGACCTCTACACATGCTCAGTGGCATTTCCCCCAGTCCTGCACACACACACTCGCACAATACTAAAGACAAATTTAAAAATGAAGGCAGTCTTGGCAGAGGCAATCACGCTGGAGCCTGCAAAGTTCTTGTGATTTGATCAACAGCACTAAGCTGTGGTGTCTTTGAAAAGCTTTCAGCTTATTCGGGGGATGATTAAACACGGCTTGGGAAGGGGAGTCCTCTGCGAGAAAGCAGAGGTCAGTGCATGAGTGCATCTTGAGGCGTCTCTGTGCTTTGGGAATGTGAAGTCAGTAGCTGGCTAAAACCGGGCCCTGAGGGAGCTAACTGTGATGAAAGGTGAGAACAGGTATGGCCCAGAAGAGGCTAAGGAGATGGATCAGACAGTAAAGTAAATGGGGACCGGAGAAAGGTCAGATGTGGCAGTGCACGCTTGTAATCCCAGCTCTGGAGAGGTGAACACAGGAGCATCTCTGGGGCTTGCCACCAGCCAAGTCAGCCTAGCTGAATTAGCCAGTGAGAGAAGCTTGGCCCCTGGGGAACAACACCCAGGATTGATCTCTGGTACTCTCTCTCTCTCTCTCTCTCTCTCTCTCTCTCTCTCTCTCTCTCTCTCTCTCTCTCTCTCTCTCTCTGTCTCTCTCTCTTTCTCACACACACACACACACAAAAGAACCTAGTGCAGGTGGAGATACAAAATTGCAAACAGGTGGCATTAAACACCAGACCTAACACTAAGCTTGGTTTTCAGTGCAGGTCTCTTGTTCTGCATTGCAGTAAGGGGCTTAGGGGTCTGCAGCAACCCTCCTTGGGAGTTCCTCCTTGGCAGGTGCGATGTGAGGCTGGTATGAAGGCAGGATTGGGCCTGGAAGCATGGGGGCACCTGCAGGTCCCCAGACAAGAAAATTGGCAGGTAGGATTTAGGAGTGGGCATTCACCCACCGCACTAACACTGCCACCTGGGGCAGGGCAAGAGCCAGGTCTCCATACTTGCGTCTTTGTCTTCTCTCTGACACCAGATACCACAACCTAGTCACACACCTAACAGAGTTTTTAACTTTAGGTATGACGGATTTATCCCTGGATGTCTTCCTGGTACCTGGGGTGAGGGTGGAGGTTCCTGCCACAGAAACCACCTGCGGTTTTGCCCTGAGCCATTGTGAGGACACAGGGCAAGAAACTGTGTTGTGTTAGGAACAATCCCAGAGGGGCCTTTCCTGTGTACCTGGCCAGACTTGCTTCTGGGGGTGAAGCAGTCGGTGTTGACCCTACAGGGTGTGTCCCATGTAACCCTTTTCCTCTGGTTTTGATTTCTAGTCCAAAGGTAAAGCTAGGTGTGGTGGTATATATATACTGTAATCCCAATATGAGGGTGACCACAAGGTCAAGGCCAGTCTGGTGTAGACCCTGAGTTGTCCTTACTGAGCAGCTTGGGAGGAATAGTGAGTGGCAGAGGGTAGGTTAAAGCCCTTCTCTCTGTGTCCATGTGTTTCTTATCATGCTTCTTCCCAATGTGTGTTCTTGTGGCCCCAACTTGGGGCTCAAGTGCATGCTCTACAGGTGTAGTCCCTATGATCCTGGTGTATAGGGACACTTATCTTTCCATCTTGTGCTGTAATGGCTCAGCCTCTGGGGGAATATACAAAGCAGAGCTTCACAGGGCACTTGGGACACCTCTGTGAGTGGTAGCAGAGGCTGGGGAATCGGGAGGGGCACTAAAAAGCCAGATCTATGCCCAGGCAAGGAAGGGTGCAGGTTGAGGAGGTGCTGGTGGGCTGACACGCCTCCTTCCTCTGTGGGTTCTGTGCCTGGGTGGGTGAAGCAGAGGCAGGGAAATCAGTTAAGGTAAGTGTGGTTCCTGCATGCCCCACTGAGGCAGACCAAGTAGGAGAGAGGTCAGGGAGAGAGGGTGCAGTTTGAGAGATGGGCTGGTGTCAACATCTGGTTACATGCACAGGTTGTAGAGGTCTGATTAGGGAAAAGGGGCCTGGTTAGCTCCCAGGGTAAAGAGAGCTAAAGAACCTATCCATGCAGAGATCAGGGGCTGGAGGTCACAGCAGACAGTGCTGTAGGCCTGGCCTATGTGATCTGAGCTGGAAAGGAGGAAAGCCTAGAAATGAGAACAGGTTCTGGGGACACAGGGCTTTAATGCATCCTACATGGAGCCATGGTGGATTCCTCCAGCTATCGTGGAGGTCTGCCGTGCCCTCCTTGCAACAGCCTTTGGAAGGGAGGAGGCAGCTGCCCAATGTCAGTGGCCTGTATCCAGGCACAGCTGGCCTGCCAGAAAGAATGGCTGGGCCAGTTGGCCCTGAGGGCCTTTCTTCTAGTACGTCAGGTTCCCAGCTTCATAGACACAAGGACGTAGCCTGTGCCCAGGCTGGGAAGGGTGTGTTCACAGAAAGGGCTTTGGGAAGGGAGGGCAGGAGTCAAAGCAGTAGGGATTCTTACTGTCCAGCCTCAGGTACCAACTGATGAGTGGATTGGCTGTCTATTGGCAGGGGGACATCAAAGAAGAATGGGGAGTGGCCTGTGGATGGGTCAGGCAGGGGTAGGTGTCACCCCAGCCTTGCTGCTTCTGAGAAAGGAATAGATTTCTAGAGAAAGGAGAGGAGGGCTCCTGGTGGGCAGACAGCTTGAGCACACTTCCTTGGGTGTCCAGGGTGAGGTGAGTGGGGGCATGCAAACTCCAGGGGGTACCGAGTTGGGGAATACAAGGGTCAATATGGCAAGATGTGCGAACCGCTTGCACACATATGCTTGCAAGTACAAATATGTACACTCACACAGACACGGATGTGAGAGAAGCCCAGGGTTCCAGGGAAGAGGTGTCTGAGTGCCTGCATGTGCATCATGTGCACCCAGTGGCCTTGGAGCCTAGAAGAAGACATTGGATCCTCTGGAGTTGGAGTCCAGGCAGCTGTTGAGCCACATAGAGTTGGTGCTGAGAACTGAACTTGGGTCCTTGGCAAGAACAGTATGCTGTATTCATTTTAAAAGTATTTGTCTTTATTCTTTTAAATTATGTGGCTATGTGTGACTATGTGCACGTGAATGAAGGTGTTCCTGAGTCCAAAGATGTCCCATCTCTCTGCAGACAGAGTTACAGACAGCTCAGAATCATGTGATGTGGGTGCTGGGAACTGAACTCTGGTCACCTGCAGTGTGTATTCTTAACCACAGAGCCGCCTTTCCAGCCCGAGGCTGTATTCTTATTTATTTATTTATTTATTTATTTTTACTTTTTATTGGTTCTTTGTGAGTTTCACACTCTGCACCCCAGTCCCACTCACCTTCCTGTCCCCTCAGATCAGCTCTTGTAACCTCCTACCCAAAATAACACACACACACACACACACACACACACACACACACACACCATAGAAAAAACATCTCATTGTACAGTCTGTCCACACATCTTCCTTTGCAAATGTACATTACAATGAGTCATTGGTCTGTTGGAAATCTCTGGCTTCTGTGACACCATCAATATTGGATCCTCACTGGGACTCCTCCAGGTTATCCTCCTGTTCCCTTGTGTCATGGAGATCCTGCAGCTTTGGATCTGCAGGACCAGCTCTTCCATGCATCCCAGCATTTGTAGATGATATAGATTTTGGGATGGGCCAATTCAGAGCCTTGGGTCTGGGCCTGGGTAGTAGCTGAGCTGGACAGCACACCCGGCTCTTCCTCATCAGCACCAAGAGGGAGAATTCGCAGCATTGTTTCAGCTAGGCCATCCAGTGCCACCATCAGCAGGAGGCAGAGTTATGCCCCCAGGCTGGCTCACCCACACCCACGCCTCCAGAGCCAGCTCCACTGTGCTGTCTAGTCAAGGCACAGGGCCCACTTAACCCAGTGCTGCAGCCAGTGAGGGGGCAGGGACAGCTCTTCTGCTCTCACACTCTGAGGGCTGGCTAACCCAGGCTTTTGCCATCAGGGCCAGCTCCACTGAGTTACCCAGGCAAGGTGCAGGGCCCACTCTTCCAAGTGCTATAGCCAGTGAGGGGGCAGAGCTAGGTTTCCGGCTCTCATGCCCTAAGGGCCAACCAACTCTCCTGACTGCGAAGATGACAAGGGGAAGGCATCACCCCTGCACCCCCGCCACCTCACAGCAGACAAGTGGCAGAGCCTACCCCCTCCGCTTTTGCCCTCAGGGTTGGAGCACCCACACACTCTTGACCAGGGCCAGCCCTACTGTGCTGTCCAGGTGAGGGGCGGGACCAGCTCATCTGCTCTCACAACCCTGTGGTCAGCCACAAGTGGCAAGAGAGGAGGGGAGTGCATCACAACCAAAACCACATCACCTCATGGCAACGTGGAGCCGGCCCTCCCCCCAACCCTACCCCACTCTCAGAGACCAGCTCACCTGTGCCCCCACCACCAGGGTCAGCTCTGCTGTGCTTTCCCAAGGGCTGCAGCTGGTGAGGGGCAGGGCTAGCTCTCCTGAGCTCATGACGTTGTGGGCAGCCTTCTGGACTGCCAGAGTCAGCTCTCCCCACCCTCACACCACGAGGTCCAGCTCTCCAGAGTGCTGTACCCCATAGGGTCTGGGCCAGTTCTGCCCAGCCCTTGGACAGCCATATGGTCTCCTACGGCGGTCCCAACTAGGGACTTCCCCATTCTCTAGTGGTAAAATGAGCCAAGGACGGCTACACTGACCCCTGCCACTGGGTAGCCATTGACTCAGACTTGGCCCTAAGCAGCAGGCTCTGGCTGGGACCTTACCATGACCCCAGGTGGCGGGGCAACTCCTCTCCAGCCTCGAGTCAACAGTTCCATCTCTTCATAATGCTCAAGCTGCCCACTTTTTCTCCTCTTCCATCTGACCACCTTTTCCTGCACATTGTGGTGGCTCCTGCTGCAGGCTGGTCATGCATCTGACGGGCCCCTGGGTGACATCCTTAGTCTGTGCTTTGTAAAGTAGCAGCAAGTGGGTGTCTACAGCCCACCTGTGCTATGTGCCAGAGGGCAGTTCTGTGGGTGGCAACGTGGTCTACAGGTCTCTGTCTTCCTCCTCCCTCATTACACTGCATGGTGAGAGGCAGGGCTCTGTGTGTCTGTGGCCTGCCTGTACCATGGGGCAGAGGGCAGGTCTGTGGGCATTTCCCCTGCCTGCACTGCGTGGCACAGCAGGACACAGGCTTCTGTCTGTCTTCCTCCATCTTTGCTGTGCTGCCTGGATTTGATTTGCTTTTAATGTGTCCTGGGCATAAGCAGCTCTGGCCACCAAGCCAGGCCTCAAGGTAGGATAAACAAAGGACTTCTAGCTGCCCTAACCCCATAAGGTTGGACTGCTATAAGGACAGCAAAGTTGTCTCTTTGCCTTTTGCTGGGGGTGAGGGTAGGATGCTGTACTATTAATTGAAGAGGGTCTGATAGCCATAGGTCTGTGTCACCAACCCACCGTTGCTGGAGCAGGTATATAGGTGAAGGTCTGTACTAACCTGTATGTGTTGTGTTTATGACTGAGCATTTGAGGAAGTGTCGGTTATGGTCAAGTTCATGGAGACTTTTGGGGAACCTTTCCAAGCTCCTTGGATTTATGGATGCTTTGCTTCCCTCCATGGGACTCTGTATGTCCCAGCCCCTCTCAAGCATCCAGCCTGCTCTGCCAGGTGCACCAGGCCTCCCATCCCACAGACTGGCCCCCAGCAGCCACTCTTGAGGGTGAACTTGCTTTTTGTGCTTTACAGAGAGCTATTCATTCTACCACAGTGGCTTCAAATGGTAGGTGAGGAGGAACAGGGGGCGTCAGACCCACAGGCTGTGGGGCACATGCGGCTAAGGATGTGAAAAGAGCCAGCATAAACCATAAAATGGCACACGCTCCGTAGTATTGAGTAGAGGTTAGAAGACAGCTTTCAGGAGTTGGATCTCTCATTCCACCCACCCGGGGATTCTGGGAATTGACTGTGAGTGGGCAGGCTTGGCAGCAGGCACCTTTCCCACGTAGCAATCTTGCTGGCCCAGATTGTTTTTTCTTTCTTTCTTTTTTTTTTTTTTCTTTTTCGTAACTTGATTTTTGTAGATAGTCAAAACGCGAGACACCCTGCCTACAGTTACTTTCCCTCTGAGGAGAAAGGCCCTATTTCGAGGGGCTCTGGAAATGCTGGCTCTGAGTCCAGGATGAGGAGGACCTTCCCCACTTAGGCCTGGGATCAGTTTGACTCAGCAGAACTGTGGTGACTGGGTTGGGACTCTCTGTGACTACAGTTTCTAGGGTGACAGAGCCTCCCACAGGGACATCTGTGCCCACCTGAAAAGTAGGGAGCTGCAGGTGGCAGTTTCTGCCAGGTGTGGGGTGTGGTCTCTGGGGCAGGAAGAGAGTGACAGGAGCAGTGTGCAGCCTGACCAGCGGGTGTAGATGGGTCTGGTCAGATACCTCAGAGTGTGGCGTGTGCACACACACGAACTCAATCCAGATCAGGTTCCCACCACAGGCCACCAAAGCCCAACTGGGCGAAACTGACTGGGGCAGGGGCTATTTACAGGAATATAGGGGAGGGGTTCCTTACAGGAGCAGGAATTACTCAAAGACAGCTGCCTCCCCAAGGCCCACCCCCCAGCATGGGTGATAGCCCACAAAACTAGGAACTTAGAGCACACTGCACACACTGCTGGCCCCTCACACCTTGGAGAGCGTCCTTTCCAGGCACCTCTGTTGTTCTAAACCTGTCAGTTAGCTTGGCTGGTTTCTGCTTCTTTTAGGCAGTTGATCTCAAGAGACTTTTTTGAAGCTTGTCTTGTCTGAGTGTTACCAGCAGCTCTATTGTTGGGCTAGTGTCAGGGGGACTCACAGCGTTTATTGCTTTCCCTGGCAGAGAGGGGCCTAGTGGATCTGGTCAGTTTCAGGGACTTCCTGGAGGTGTTTACCTGCCTGCTTAAGGAGCCTGCCTGCAGGATGGAATGTTTTGGAGGAGACGGTTACACAAGAAGTTGGCATGGGATGGGGGTGGGGGCTTGGGCTGCTGCCGCTGCCTTCCCCTTCCTCCTGTGTCCACTTGCGGTCTTCATCTTCTGCAGGACTACTTAGTGTCCATGAGAGCTCTGGCTCCTGGAGCAGACAGCTGTGTTGGATACATTCAGCGCTGTGGGGAGATCTCAGACTTGTACAGAAAAAGAGTCCAGAGGATGGAGTTTTGTGTGGTCACTGCCTACCTTTCCTGGTTCTCACTGAAACTTTGCCCACTCTTCCCCACCCAGGTCCTGGGTGCCATGAAATTTGCGTGCATGGGTGTGTGTGTGTGTGTGTGTGTGTGTGTGTGTGTGTGTGCGTGCGTGCACGTATGTGCGTGGCGTGTGTGTGTGCCTCTGTATGTATTTTGTGTGTGTGTGTGTGTGTGTGTGTGTGTGTGGTGGGGTTCATGTAGGTCAGAGGTCAGTCTTGGTTGTCATTCCCTGCACAGTCCGCCTTATTTTTTTGTTTGTTTGTTTTGTTTTGTTTTTGATTTTCAAGACAGGGTTTCTCTGTGTAGCCCTGGCTGCCCTGGAATCACTCTGTAGACCAGGCTGGCCTTGAACTCCGAAATCCGCCTGCCTCTGCCTCCCAAGTGCTGGGATTAAAGGCATGTGCCACTACTGCCCTGCTGCCTTTTTTTTTTTTTTGAGGCAGGGTTGGCCTGAGCAGATCCCTTGGTGAGGCAGGCTGGCTGGTGAGTTCAGGGGATCCCCCTGTGTTTGCCTCCCAGTGCTGGAATTACATATGTGGCCCACCA
>NW_022196904.1:134713855-134725941 GCF_008632895.1 Mastomys coucha
GAGAAGCACCTTACTGCCTGAACTGTCTGCAGATTATTTGCTATCTGTCCTATCACTAGGGATCCCTGAAAAATTACTTAGTTCTGGAGGGCGACGTTTGTTCCAAATGAGGCCTTGGTGGGCACAGTGATGTTGTGGGCTGCTAGAGCCATCTCCTTCCACACCGATGGCCCCAGCTGTGTGTTTGACCAGAGAAGGATTTGATGCATGTTTTCTTGTTTGTTTGTTTTTCTTTTTGTTTTTTTCCAGACAGGGTTTCCCTGGTTGTCCTGGAACTCACTCTGTAGACCAGGCTGGCCTCGAACTCAGAAATCCGCCTGCCTCTGCCTCCCAAGTGCTGGGATTAAAGGCGTGCCCCACCACTGCCTGGCCTTCATTAAAAGAAATGTGTGTGTGTGTGTGTGTGTGTGTGTGTGTGCGCGCGCGCGCGCGCGTGCATGCATGTGTGCTCTTGAGTGCGAGTGTCCTCAGAGAGCAGAGGCGTTGGATCTGCCTGGAGCTGGAGTTTAGGCCAATGTGAACCAGTGATGTGGGTGCTGACCATGGAACTCTGGCTGTCTTCGCGAGTATGGGAGCCTCTCTGCAGCCCACACCTTGGTTTTGAGGCAGGGTCTCTCATTATGCTGCTGTACTGTGGATTCCACACCAGCTGTGCCCGTGAGCTTAAGGTCAGCTTTTTCTGCCCCACTTCTTGCTGAAGGAGTTCTAGACTACAGATGTGCACCACCACATCTTCATTTTTACTGAGCTCTGGGCACTGGGCTGAGGTCGTTGGGCATCCAAGGCAAATGCCTTTATCCACTAAGTCCTCTCTGTTTTTGAGATAGGGTCTATTACTAGCCCCAAGGTCCACCAGTCTCTGCCTCCCCAGCACCAAGATTTCAAGTGCCCTCCACTGCACCCAGATTTTTATACGGGATTGGAACCCAACTGTCTGTCTTGTGCAAGTGCTTCACCAACTGACCCACGTCCCTGTTCTGTTTTGTTTTGTTTGGTTTGGTTTTTGCTTACTTCTGTGGGTCTCACAGTGAACCTCCTGTCTCAACCACTCAGAATCTGGGATTGCAGATGTGAACTACCATGCCCAGCTGAGACAGGTTTTTTGCGTGTGTGTGTGTGTGTGTGTGTGTGTGTGTGTGTGTGTGTGTGTTTTGTTTTTGTTTTTCAAGTGATATGTTTTAGCAGGGCATGGTGGTGCCCACACTTAATCTCAGTACTGGGGAGGAAGAAGCAGGGGGATCTCTGGGAGTTCAAGTGCATTTTGGTTTACAGAGTGAGTTCCAGGATAGCTAGAGCTAAATACAAAGACCCTGACTCAAAATACAAGACAAAACAAAAAAGATAAATTTATATACCAATTTTTAAAATCTATTTATTTTTGTGTGTTTGGATATTTTGTCTGTGTGCACGTCTATGCACCATGTGAGTGTCTGATGGCCGGAGGAGACCAGAGGAAGGCATCACATCTCCCGGGACTGGGGTCAGAGATGGTTGTGAGCTGCCATGTGGGTGCTGGGAATCTGACCTGGCTTACTTAGAAAAGCAATCAGTGGCTGCTGAGCCGTCTAGGAAGAGAAGCTCAATTTCAGTTTCTATTTGTGTGTGTGTGTGTGTGTGTGTGTGTGTGTATACCATGTAAGTGCAGTGCCCACATAGGCCAGAAGAGGGCATCAAATATCCTGGAACCATAATTACAGGTGGTTGCAAGCTGCTTAATATGGGTTTTGGGAACTTGGATCTTCTGGAAGAACAGCAAGCATTCTTGATGACTCAGCCATTTCTCCGGCCTCTGAAACTATTTTTAAATAACAGCCTCAATGAGGTGTACCTAAGCTAGTTTTATATGAACTTGACACAGGCTATAGTCAGTCATCTGGGAGGGAGGAGGGAACCTCAATTGAGAAAATGCCTCCATAAGACTGGGATGTAAGGGATTTTCTTAATTAGTGATTGATGGGGGTGGGGCCAGTCCCAGCCTGTTATGGATGGTGCCATCCCTGGGTTCTATAAGAAAGCAGGCTGAGCAAGCCGTGCAGAGCAAGCCAGTAAGCAACACACACTATGGTCTCTGCAGCAGCTCCTGCCTCTAGGTTCCTGCCTTGTTAGGAGTTCCCATCCCGACTTCCTTTGGTGATATACTGTGATGTAGAAGCTTGTGCCAAATAAACCTTTTCCTCCCCAGCTTGTTTTGATCATGTGTTTCATTGAAGCAGTAGAATCCTGAGACAGTAGATAATTCACATAAGAAATTCACCCATCTAAAGTCTGGTTTGGTGGTTTTTGATTTATTCACAGCAACGTGCCCCTGTATAGCCTTCTAATCAGTTTAGGGACATTTTTATCAACCCTCTCAAATACTCCTTCTTAGCCCTTATCCATCCTCCCCTGGTCCATCCCTGGCCACTCTGATCTTTCCTTCTCTGTAGGTTTGTTCCGTTCTGGACCACGTCATGTAAATGGAGTGAGATGAGAGTTGGCTTTCTTAGCTTCCTGCCATGCTGGTTTGGTTTGGTTTGGTTTTATGAGACAGGGTCTCCTGCAGGTCAGGCTAACTTCTAGCTTACCCTGCAGCCAAGGATGATTGGAACATCCGATCCTTCCGCCTCCTCTCTCCAGTGCTGTGATCCCCAGGAGAATGCCACCATGCCTAGCTCACGTGGTGTTGGGATGGAACCCTAAGCCGCGTGTATGTAAGGTGAACCCTCTGCCCACTGAGCCGTGTCCCCAGACCCTGGTGCCATGCTTTCATCCCTGTCACTGCATGTGTTGGTGCTGCTTTCCTTCTTAGGGTCGAGTCATGTACCTGGTGCGTGACTGCGTCACAGGTTACCCACGCTCCTCTTCTGTGGAAGGACCTGACTGTACTTTCCTCTCCTGCTGTGGAGGGACACCTGGCCGTCCCTATAATTTTGTCTGTCATGAACATGGCTGCTGTGAACACGTGTGTGTAGGTTTGCCTGTAAACTTGTTTGGGTTATCTTAGCCAAGGAGAAGTTGCTGGGTTCCATGGGTGTTGGTTTTGCTTTTTGTTGTTGTTGTTGAGATATGGTCTTTTTTGTGTAGCCCAGGCTAGCCTGGAACTCACTACCTGGAATTAGCCTTATGCTTTTAGGAAAGGACAGGTGTCTTCCGGGATGACCCAACTCTGTCATGTTTCTTTGACAGCGGGCCGCGGAAGCTCTTGTTCTCTCAGTGTCCTCGGCAGCACCTGTCACTCATTGTTCACATTCTAGCCATTCCTGTGGATGGCTTATGTTGGGATTTGATTTGTGCTTCTTGGTGACTTCCCGAAGCAGTCTGAGAATTTGAAGTAGTCTGTGAAGCCAACGTGGAGGCTGTGGCCCTCATTAGATCGGCAGGCCTGAGTTTTTCAGGCTGGTGTTTTCTGGCACCAGTGCCTGCTTAATGACTTGAAGCTGGGAGGCTGTGAGGGCAGAGTGCATTGCTCATGCATGCCCGCAGAGCAGTAGGAGTGCCCGCTGTCAGGGTGAACAAGGCCTTTATTAAGTTTAGGCAGGTTTTTTGTTTTGATTTGTTTTGTTTTGGTTTGGTTTTTGGTTTTTGTTTTTTCGAGACAGGGTTTCTCTGTGTAGCCCTGGCTGTCCTGGAACTCACTCTGTAGACCAGGCTGGCCTCGAACTCAGAAATCTGTCTGCCTCTGACTCCGAAGTGCTGGGATTAAAGATGTGTGCCACCACTGCCCGGCCTTAGGCAGGTTTTTTAAGTCTGTTGGTGGCAGGGTTTTATGTAGACCAAGCTGGTCTTAAATTCACTGTGTAGTCAAAGATAACCTTGAAGAGCCTCTTGCTTCTACATCTCTAGTGTTGGGTTTATGGGCTTGTGCAGTCACACCTGGTAGGTTCAGGTTGTTCTAAACATTAAGGCCATGTGACAGGGCCATTTCACTCTGGAGATGACACCATAAATATTCCCAGGCCCCAGGATTGTCCTGAGACCAGGTTTGGTTTCTGGGCAAACATGGGGTTCGTGACTTTGGATAGAATTAATTGCAACACTGTGTTTAATCCACTGCTGTTAACAACCCCCTTGTGGGCCTCGGAGATGACTCAGTGGGTAAAGTGCTTGCTGGGCAAGCTCGAGGACCTGAGTTTGAGCCTCAGTATCCATGCAAAGTGCTGAGAACAGCAGCTCAGGAGTAATTCCAGTGCTGGGCTTGGTGGTGGGAACAGGAGGACACTCAGCCAGTCAGCAGACTCCGGGTTCTGTGGAAGACCTTGCCTCCAAACAGTAAGATTGTAAGCAACAGAGGAAGACATCTAGTGTTGAACTCAGGCCTCCAGGTATGCACACCCATGAACGTATGTACACACGCATACACACAACAGAAAAGTTTACATCGAAATAGTTCCCTGGTGTTTCAAAAATTCATTAATGTATTTATTGAGTTGGTTTTTGTTTTTGTTCTTGTTCGTTTTTTTGTTTTGTTTTGTTTTGTTTTTGTTTTTTGTTTTGTTTTGTTTTGTTTTTTTGCTTTTGTTGAGCCCACAGGCTGACTTTGAACTTGAAACAATTCTCCTGCCTCTGCCTTATAACTGGGATACATAGTATGAGCCACTGTGCCTAGCTCACCTTTGAGGTCTTGTAAAAGATTGGCCAGGTGGCCAGTCACAGAGCCCTGTTTGCCAAGAATGAATCCTTGGGAGGGGGGAGGGGCAGGTTTTTTTTTTTTTTTTTGTCTGTCTACCAGCCCCACAATTGCTACAGACATGGGAAGCCTGCCTAGGAGGCCCTGGCTTCCATCCCTGGCAGTGCATAAACCGAGAACGGTGGCTCGTACTTGTAATCCAGCACATGGGAGATAGATGAGGAAAGATCAGAAGTTCAAGGAATAGATATGAATCTCCTTGCCCCACCCAGAGCCATGCTTTGTGCCTTGAGCTGTCTTGCTGGCTTTCTCAAGTCGAGCGTGTACATTCACCACGGCCAGGCCTGGTTGCCCTCTTCCTGCCTGCCACAGGGTGTAGATACACAGGAACTTCCCTTGGGGTCTAAATCATTTTCAGTACCAGGTTGTTTTCTCCTCAGCCTTTCTGAGGTCAGAACAGCGCTCAAAGGCCAGTTTCCAGGTGTGCCACCCACAAGCATTGTCCTCTTCCTCCCACATCCACCTGTCCCTAGCTGCTCCACCTAGGTGTCCTCAGTGACACTGTGACATTTTCAACACAGCAGTTCCACAGGTGTATTGTCTGCTGTCTGCTCCCCCACCCCAGTAGTGGCTCCACAGAGCACATAGTTCAAGGCTGGAGGGTCCCTTTGATCAGCTCGTGCAGCCCACAGGTCTCAGACCTGTTCAGTATGCTGTCATCTTCATCTTCACTGGCACCACACTGGCCCAGGGCTGTCTGCTCTCCTTTCCAGAATGGCCCGCTGAGCTTCGTGGTGCCCTGCCTGGCCCTCTTTCTCCTGCATCCTAACTACTATGTAGGCATTGCTTGCTCTTTGCCTCTCATCTATGCCACAAGAGGGCAGAAGGGCCATTTCTACGAGGGTCTAGGTTCTCACCTCACAGATATATGGGAGGCAGCCAGCAAATATCTATTGAATGAACAAGTGATTGACAGTTGACACCATCTCATTCTGCAGCTTAGGCTGGTAAATCAATCAAGCTGGCTTCAGACGTGTGGCAATCCTTCTACCTCATCCTCCTATCTGTAAGTTGTGTGTGTGTGTATTTTTTTTTAATTTCTTTTTTAGTGCTGGGGCTAGAACCCAGGCCTCACATACATTAGCAAATGAGGTACCACTGAGCTACATCCCCAACTCTGCTTGTTGATGTCATGTAGCCCAGGCTGGCCTCTAACTTTCAGTATAGCCAAGGATAACTTTGAACTCCTGATCTTCTTGTCTCTATCTCCTGAGTGCTGGAATTATGGGCATGTGCCACCACACACAATACTGGGCATCGTGCCCAGGGCTGGTGCAAGCTAAACAGGCATTCTTCCACCTGAGCTACAGCCTAGAACCTTGACTGCTGATTTTCTAAAAAGGCACATATTTAAGTTTTTTTGTTTTTTTTGTTTTTTTAATTTGAGTGTTTTGCCTACATACATATATATGCAGCATATGTAAGTCGTGCCTAGGGAGGACAGAGACAGTGTGGGATCCTCTGGAACTGGAGATATAAACAGTTGTGAGCCACTGTTTAAACGCTGGGACCCAAACACAGATCCTCTGTAAAACCAGTGCTGTTAACAGCTCAACCATCTCTTTAGTCCTGATAACCTGTTGGTTTTGATAGGTTTCTCAGACCCTCTAGGTCTCAGTAGGAAAGTTACTATCTGATGAGAACACACCCATAAATTAGATTTTATTATTGTTCTACATAGTTTTTACCTTGTATCTCTTATATATATGTGTGTATACAAATACATGTGTATACATGTTTTTATATAGTATATATGAAATGTGTGTATATATATGTATGTGTATATATGTATGTATGTATACACACACACACACTTTGTAACAAACAGCTTTGGAAAACAGAGGGGTTGCATGCCTTCAGAAGAGGGGGCACCTTAGGCAGTGCTGGGGAGTGAGGGAAGCCAGGAAGAGAAGAGGTGATAGTTCTGCTGTGCTGAGTGTGGAGTTCCGACAGACAACAGGAGTAAGTGAAGAAGAGAGAGAAAGGGTGCCTTGTAGATCCCTCTTGTTCTATTATTTACCTGTATTAGTGTACACTGTGTGTATGTGTGTGTGTGTGTGTGTATGTGAGTGCAGTACCCACAGAGGCCAAAAGAGGGCATCAGATCTTGTGGAGGTGGTGCTACGGATGGCAGTGAGCTGCTTGTCTTGGGTGCTGGGAATTGAACTCAGGTCCTCTGCAAGAGCAGGAAACACCATTCCCAGCCAAACCATCTCTCCAGCTCCAGCTCCTCTTTATTTTGGGGGGCTGGGAATCTAACCTAGGCTTCACACATGCTAAGTATTGAGATAGTGCCTGTAGATTTCTAAGATTTCCTGTATTGAGTTGGGCAAGGCAAGCTAGTGCAAAAGCGGCCTTGTTTTGTGCAGGGACAATGAAGGTCCCATACATGGGTGCTTACGACCAGTTTGACTTTAGGACCAGCTTCAGAGGATCAGAACCAGTGAGGGTCTGTGCAGTTTGTAGGATGCTAGTGGAGTCTTTTTTTTTTCTTGTTTGTTCTTTTTGTTTTGTTTTGTTTTTTAAGTTTTTGTTGTTTTTTGAGTCCGAGTTTTTCTATGTAGCCCTGGCTGTCCTGGAAATTCCACTGTAAACCAAGTTGGCCTCAAACTCAGAAATCTGCCTGCTTCTGCCTCCTTCATGCTGGTATTAACAGCATGCAACACCACAGCCAGTGTTAAAAGCATTTTTATTTTTAAATAAAAATGGGGAGGAGCAGGGTATGCACACCACAGTGTTGTTGTGAGGGTCAAAGGGCAACTTCGTGGAATCGGCCCTCTCCTTCCACCTTTCCTGGGTTCTGGGATGGCGCTCACATTGCCAGTCTTTGGAGGAACGAGCTTGGCTCCCCACCCCATGTGGAATCTTTATAGTACCATCCAGAGCTGGAGGCTCAGTGGTCCTGTCTGAAGGTCAGGGTTCAGGGCCACTGGGGGCTTGTCTGTGGCTATTCCAGGTGTCTTCACACCTGAAGGGGATGGGCTGCAAGAAGATTCACCTCTGCAGTTCAGGTTAGAGCATGGCCACTAATGTCCTCTGCCATGCTGGCTGGGGGTGTCATTGGAGATGTAGCTCTGTGGGATAGGCAGAGGAGGTTGGTGGTAGCATGAGCCCACACCCATCTCCCCAGGCCTCTAAATGGAACAGGCCTGTTGGGAGCTGCACAGTGAGGCGTGTGGGGTGAAGGACGGAACTGTATCTGTTGACCAGCATGATTCTGTTGGGCCTCAGGGTTCACTTTGAGAGGGCCTTCTGCTGGTTCCTAGTGCCAGGCTTCTCAAAGCCATTTCTCCCCCCCCTCCTCCAGGTCACCACTCAAGATGGCAGAGGCTCACCAAGCTGTGGCCTTCCAGTTCACTGTCACCCCTGATGGTATCGACCTCCGCCTGAGCCATGAAGCCCTCAAACAGATCTGCCTGTCGGGGCTGCACTCCTGGAAGAAGAAGTTCATCCGATTCAAGGTTGGTTGGATGATCGTCTCTGCAGCATTTGCTTGGGGTGTCTAGTGCACCTCCCTGGGCCCCATGAGGAAGGAGTGTGTCTTGGGTGGGTCTCTGAGAGAGCAGTGGTCTCCATGCTGGCTAGGACTTGTGGAGGACACAGATATGTAAAATGGCCTCATAGCCTCATAGCTCCTTCTTATAGTTGGGTTTGGGCTTTTTGTTTGTTTGCTTTTTTTTTTTTTTTTTTTTTTTTTTTTTTTTAAAAGACAGAGTCTCTCTGCATCCCCCACTCTCCTAGAACTCACTCTGTAGACCAGACTGGCCTTGAACTCACAAAGATCTGTCTGCTTCTGCCTCCCAAGTGCTAGGGTGGCAAGCCTTGCCCTGGAAGGCAAGCTCATCAGATCAATGTAAAACAGGCCAAGCACCTGAAGCCAGAGCAAGGGGGCCACTTATGGGAGTCAGCGTGGAGTTAAGAACACAGCTCTACCCTCTGCCCCTCAGCTGGATCCCTTGTACCTTACTGAAAAAGGTTATTTTCGAACTTTAATGAATTTGTGTCTTACTTGCTTAAAGAAAAGGTCTGGTGTAGCTCAGGCTGGCCTGGGATCCTCCATGTAGCTGAGGATGCCCTTGTATGCCTGGTTATTCTGCCTCTGTCCTCCCTGGTGCTGAACCACAGGCATGCCTACTGGGGGTTTATTAGCTTTATTAGGGTTTGGTTGGTTTCAGGGATGGAGCCCAAGGGTTTGCTCAGGCAGTCAAGCCGCCTCTTGAGCCATGTCCCCAGTCTGGTGGCTTTGTAGTTTTTCTTTCTTTTCTGTCTGTGTGCGTTTGTTTGTTTTGAGACAAGGTTTCTCTGTGTAGCTCTGACTGTCTGGTAGACATGTCCTATAGACTCTGTAGACCAGGTTAGCCTCAAACTCACAGAGATCCATCTGCCTCTGCCTCCCAGGTGCTGAGATTAAAAGTGTGTGCCACTACAGCTGGTGTCTTTATATATTTTTAACTTTAATGAGTTTATTTACTTATTTATGCTTGTATTTTTGAAATAGAGTCTCATTCCAGTTCAAGCTAGACAGTCATCCTGCCTCAGCCTCCAAAGTGCCAGGATGACAGGGCCTCTCAGGACTTCTTGTTTTTGTGACACACGTAGCTAAGGCTGGCCACAAACAGACAGTGTAGTGAGGCATAACATAGAATTTCTGATCCTCCTGCCTCTACCTCCTGGGTGCTGAGATCACAAGTGTGGGGTTTTAGTTTTCTTTAAAAAAAAATGTTTTACTTTTAATTATGTATATCCCTGTGTGTCTGTGTATGAGTAGGTGTATCTGAGTTGCAGGTGCCTGCAGAGGCCAGAGGCATTGGATCCCCTGAAGCTCAAGTTACACATGGTTACCAGATAGGGTACTAGTTTGAACTAGGGTCTTCTACAAGGTTAAGTGCTCTTAACTACTGAGCCTTCTCTAGCCCCAAGAATGTGCTTGGTTTTTTGTTTTGTTTTTTTTCTCGAGACAGGGTTTCTCTGTATAGTCCTGTCTGTCCTGGAACTCACTCAGTAGACCAGGCCAGCCTCGAACTCAGAAATCCGTCTGCCTCTGCCTCCCAAGTATTGGGATTAAAGGCGTGTGCCACCACTGCCCAGCCAAGAATATGTTTTTAATTGAAAGGTTTTTCTTCTTGGTTTTGTTTGTCTGTGTGTACAGGGGTAGGGTGAGAGAGAGAGAAAGAGCGAGAGCGTGCGTGAGTGAGTGAGTGAGTGAGTGTGTGTGTGTGTGTGTGTGTGTGCGCACGTGTATGCATATGCATGGAGGCCTGACCTTTACAGCGAGTGTCTTTCTCTATTGCTTCATTTATTGAGATGAGTCTCTCACTGAACCTGAGATCACTGATTCTGGCTAGTCTAGAGTCTGGCTAGTCTAGTTAGCCAGCTTGCCTCTGGAACACTGGGGTTACGTAGTACAGGTGAATGCCAGGTTGCTCTCTAACTAAAGGCAGTTCTCCTGTCTTAGCCTCTCAGGTGCTGGGAGGACATGTGAGCCCCCACACCATGCTTGGAGGGTTGTTGTTGTTGTTAATATCAATATATTGAGTTAGGGTCGCACTGTGTACATGGCTGATCTGGAGTTCACTATGGAGACCAGGCTGGTCTCAAACTCACAGAGCTCCGTCTGCCTCTGCTTCCCAAGTGCTGGGGTGAAATGTGTGTATCCATTAAGAATTTATTATGCCGGATGTGATGGCACACTTCTCTAACCCCAGCACTCAAATCACAAAACAGAAAAAAAAACAACAAAATAGAATTAATTTTTTGTAACACTCAAACCACCAACAAAGCAGAAAAAAGACAGTTCTCCCTTCCCACCACCCTCCTTTGGTTCCCAGAGCTGTCAGAGTCTGGCCAGTGTTGAGTCATGTGAGCCTTCTCTCCCCTAACTCCTCTTCTTTAGACCAGTTTTTTAATTGGGTGGGTGAGATTGAAGCCCCGCTGATGACCTGAGTTTGACCCAAAGTCCCACAAGATAGAAGGAGAGACCTGATGTCTGACCTCCACCTTTGCAACATATGGTCTTTGTATCCACCTCTGCACAATAAATAAATGTAACAAAAATTATTTTAATTTCAACTTTATTTTGCTGGGTTATTTTGCAGCAATGGTTTGGGGGCTCCCGGAAACACATTTTTTGTTTGTTTGTTTGTTTGTTTTCGAGATAGGGTTTCTCTGTGTAGCCCTGGCTGTCCTGGAACTCACTCTGTAGACCAGGCTGGCCTCAAACTCAGAAATCCCCCTGCCTCTGCCTCCCAAATGCTAGGATTAAAGGTGCTCGCCACCACCGCCCAGCTGGAAACACATCTTGACTCAGAAAGAGGGGAAGGGTATTTTGAGAGCTGAGGTTCCTAACTGCCAGAGAGTGACAGACTGGGAATGGGACCTCACAGTGCCCAGGCTCAGTCACCATATGGAGAACTGTGTCAGGTCTGGCTGTTCCTACTGACCCAGAGTCCCTCTTGGGGAATCTCCCAGGATGCATTTGGGCTCAGAAGTCAGGGGAGAGAATAGACTGTGTGAAGGTAAGGCAGTTGTGACTCCAGGAAGAGACACAGCTACTGGGCCTTGGTCTTTGGTGGCCTCCACACGGCACCTTCTCCCTGCTGCCTGATGTCCCAGCTGCCTGTTGCCACAGGGCTGCTGACAGGCAGTGATGGTGGCCTTGGGGAGGGTGCTGCTCACAGCTCACATGTCTTTCCAGAATGGCATCATCACTGGTGTGTTCCCCGCGAGTCCCTCCAGCTGGCTTATCGTGGTGGTGGGTGTGATATCATCCATGCATACCAAAGTGGACCCCTCCCTGGGCATGATTGCAAAGATCAATCGGACCCTAGACACCACGTGAGTAACCCACCCCCAACCCCGCATCTTGAAGAAGATGGTGATACCTCTGTTGACTGTCCTCGCTCTGGACTGTCTGCGTACGATGCTATTGCTGTTCTTCCACACGCGTCCTCATTGCTTTCTTGACCTGCTATTGAAAGTCTGCAGACACTGCAGCCCTTCCTCTGGAGACTAGGCTAAGAATGGCAGAGGCATGGGGACCTGCCTTCCAGGCATCTGTCTCCCTGAGGTCAAGCTGTGGTAGTAGACGGAGCCAGCGGTGACCTCAGAGGGCATCTCTGTCCCAGAAGATGGCTCCCAGTGTGGCCATTGCCCTAAAATTGGTCCATCCAGTGATCTGGTCCTCTGAATTTACAGCCACTAATTGCTTAGGGACACTTCAGCCCTTGGCCCTTCACAGTGGCTTAGATGTCTGCAGGGAGGTCCATTACTCTTTAGCTTTGAGTTTTAGTTTATTCTGGGAACTTAAAAGTGGTTGTCATCCTGTTTAGGGACAAGGCCTGGCCAGCTTCTGATTTTTCTCTTCTCTTCTCTTCTCTTCTCTTCTCTTCTCTTCTCTTCTCTTCTCTTCTCTTCTCTTTTC
>NW_022196904.1:134725984-134733678 GCF_008632895.1 Mastomys coucha
TTTGAGACAGGGTCTCACTATATAGCTCCAGCTGCCCTGGGTATGTAGACCAGTCTGACCTAGAACTTGGAAATCTACCTGCCTTTGCCTCCAGAGTGTTGGGATTAAAAGTGTGTCCCACCATACCTGGCTTTTTTTTTAAGAAAATTTTTATTTATTTTTATGTATATGAGTGCTTTGCCTGCCTGCATATGTGTATGTCTGTGTACTACTTGTGTTCCTGGTGCCCTTACAGGCCAGAAGAGGCTTTTGTATTTCCTGAAATTGGTGTTAGAAACGTTTGTGACCTACCTGGTGTAGATGCTGGGAACCAAACTCCCGTCACCTGCAAGAGCAGCAAGTATTCTTAAGCACTCCAGCCCTGTAATACTTTTCTTGGGTCTTTTGTACCTAGGGTCTCCTGCTGGATCCTGGACCTGATCTAGAAGGTAGATAGGGAACATTTGGCACACTTTCTCCTTCTCTTTCATGTGATGGGCATGGAGCCCTGGGACTCCTGCATACTCGGCTAACTCTCACCACTGAACCTCACAGCTTTGGATCACCCCTGGTGACAGTTATGCCATGCAGGTCCCTGACATCATCTAGAATGGAGACTGTTAGATCTTCTCAGTGTGGAGTGGCGGGGCACAGGACACAGGCACCTCAGTTACCTTATGCATTTGGACACATTTTCTTCTTTTGTTTTTCTGAGACAGGGTCTCAAGTATCCCAGGCTAGTCTCAAGCTACTGTGTAATGTAGGGTGACCTTGAACTCTTGATGAGGTTAACCTCATCTGCCCGTGTACCACATGGACTGCAGGCATGTACTACCACTGTGGGCTCAAACATGTCGTCTCAGAATTGGCTCTAAGCGTCCTATGTCACATGAGTCCTTCAAGGCAAACATACTGGGTGTATAACTGAGCAATGATGGCTGAAAGCGCCTTGCTGTACACTTGGCCTTGCTTCCTGGCCAGACTTTGGGGAGGGTCCATACAATGTCGAGAGTCAGCTAAACTCAGCTGGGAGTGTGAGTGCCAGCCTTGAACTCAGAACCTCTGGAAGAGCAGCAAGTCCTCTTAACTGAGCCGTCTCTCCAGCACAGCTCTGGGCCTTTCCAGTTTGTCTGTCTTTCCTGGTTGTTCAGCTGTAGATACTGTATACTAGGAAGGATTGCACAAGCACACAGATGAGAGAGAGTGGCCCCAGGGGACGCTCACAGCTGGAGAAGTTGGTTTCTGCTGACTCAGAGCGTCTAGCAGATTTAACCCAGCAGTGTGGCACGTTTTAAGACACCCTGAATAGGTACTGGGGAGTCCTGGAGGTCAGTCTGTAATGGGTCTCCAAGCCCTGCCCTCTGATTGAGACACCCAGGAGTGACTGAGCGGCCAGCCAGCTCCTTGGCCTCCAGCCCTCCAGGCAGCATTGGTCATTCCTTTGTAAGCAACTACAGGAAACAAGATAAAAATGCCTGTCCAGGCGACCTGCCAAGGGTCTTGTCTGCCTGGGGCCTGGAACATCCAGCTGGGGCCTAGGTTCTCAGAAGCAGCTGGCAGATCTGGTCATTAAAGACTGGACCCACGCTGTCTGGAGAAGTGAGGGAAGTTCTGCAGACGCTCACCTTACCGCCCTGTGTGTTGAGCTGGCTGCCTGGCCCAAGGCGGCTGAGGGGCCAGCAGCCTCACTTTGCTCTTACATGAGCTGTGTGTGTCTCAAAGCCGGATTGCACACAGCCATGCCAGCTACTAAAACCTTGCTTAATCTCGGTCTTTATACGATTTGTTTCTTTGTCCCTTGGACTCTATTTTCGTAAACTGGGTCATCTCTGGCCCAAATTTAGAAAGGCCAGGTGAAGGCTCAGAGTCTAGCAGCCTGGAGGGCTGTTCTGGAAGCATCTTCCCAGGGTGGGTGGAGCTAGCTCCTGTGCTCCTAGGTTGCTTCCGTTTTGTTTAGTTAGATCTGAAAGGAAGACCATAAAGGTTATCAACACAGCTGAATGTTGGATTACTTTTGTTGTTGATGGTTTTTTTGTTGTTGTTGTTTTGTTTTTTGAGACAGGGTCTCTACGTAGCCCTGGAACTTGCTATGTTGGCCAAGCTTGTCTCATGAACTCATAGAGATCTGCTTGCCTCTGCAGGTGACACCATGTCCAGCTTGGATTTTTTTTTTTTTGAAATTTTATTCTATGTGTATGTTTAGCCTACTGTGTGCCATGCATGTACCTGGTGCCTTCAGGGCATCAGATCCCCTGAAGCTAGAGTTTTGGATGGTTATGAGCCACTGTGTATCTGTTCCCAGCAGCTACAGAGAAAAGTATCTTCCAGTGACAGTTGTACTAGTCCCTGATCATGTTCTGGGAGGCGAGGTCTTTCACCCAGGAAGAAACTCGTCTCTTACACGATGTTAATGTTTTCCAATATCACAACTCCGAAGATTATATATGCTACTACTCTGATCATTTAGGACTTCTTAGTTTTGTTATGTTTTGGTTTTATATTTATTTATTATGTATTATTTACATGTTATGCATATAGTATGTGTGTATGTGTGTATGTATGTATGTATGCCTGCAGACCAGAAGAGGGCACCAGATCTCATTATACATGGTTATGAGCCACCATGTGGTTGCTGGAAATTGAACTCAGGATCTCTGGAAGAGCAGCCAGTACTCTTAATCTCTGAGCCAGGCCCAACCTCTTGTTTGTTTTTGTTTTTGTTTGTTTGTTTGTTTGTTTTTTGTTTTTGGTTTTTCGAGACAGGGTTTCTCTGTATAGCTCTGGCTGTCCTGGAACTCACTCTGTAAACCAGGCTGGCCTCGAACTCAGAAATCCGCCTGCCTCTGCCTCCCAAGTGCTGGGATTAAAGGTGTGCACCACCAACACCTGGCTGACCTCTTGGTTTTTAATAGAATATCTTTTATTTGTTCTTTAACAATTTCATACATGTCAGTAGGATATCTTGATCAAATCAATCCCAACTCTCCACTAGAACCTTTTTAACCCAAGGAGTTCACTTAGCGCCCCCTGCTGGAGTGTCACTGGTCAGGCCTGCTGGCCTGGTCCACTGCTCCGTGAGTTCTTATCTGCAGCAGCTATGTTGCATTCGCAGCCTGGATGCACCCTTTCCACCCCTTCTTCCTTCATGTCCCCTAAGCCATGAAGGGGAGGGGCTAGTTTTTATATTTGTCACTGTTTTTCCATTTCTAAAACAACTGAAATAACCCTACAAAGTAGCCACACTTTGTCTTGAGTTTTCTTTCATAGTCAGTGACTTTGATTTTTAGCTACTTAAAAATCTAAGTTTTTTTAAGGAATTATTTATTTTTATTTATGTGGGGTTTTTTAGTTTTGTTCTGTTTTGTTTTTGAGACAAGGTCTTATTATGTAGACTATGCTGATCTTGAACTCACAGATGTCTACCTGCCTCTGCCTCCAGCGTGCTGGGACATTTGAGTTTCTTATGAATAAAGACAGCATCTAAGGTTATAGTTCAAGGCTGGAGATATAACTGGGGTTGAGCCCCTGCCTAGCAAGCTGAAGCCTTGAGTTTACCCCCCTGGGTACAGCAAAACCCAGCAAATACAAGCAAGGGATGTTATAATCTGAAGAAAACAGGAGCAGCAGTTGGCAGTCCCCACCCACTGGGAGCAATTGCCATTGTGAGCAGCTCTCCGCCCCACAGGAGCCTCTCCACCATTCCTCCAGAGATTGGGAAAATTGTGTGTTGTTCAAGATTGCTCAAGTTGCTGGCTGGTGTCTTGATTCTTCCTTGGGGATAGAAGGTTCACTGTGTTGCCCAGGCTGGTCTCTGGTCTTTGCCTCCAGAGTGCCAGGACCACTCCAGAGACAGGCCATTCTGCTGCACCCAGCCAAGGCTAGCCCATTTTGAGAGGGATTGAGACTGCCAGAGAGCTTGGAGAGTTGGGGTCCCTTGGACTTCTTTTGCTTTGGGGTGCTGCAGCCTGCTCTCTCCTGTCTCTGGGGGGGTACTTGGTCTTCTGGTAGCTGCCATGACCACCTTCCATGCTGATGCCTTAGCTACTTGTCTGGTCCATCCCTACAGTGGCCGCATGTCAAGCCAGACGAAGAACATCGTGAGTGGCATCCTTTTTGGCACGGGGCTCTGGGTGGCAGTCATCATGACTATGCGCTATTCGCTGAAGGTGCTGCTCTCCTACCACGGCTGGATGTTTGCAGAACATGGCAAAATGAGCCGCAGCACCAAGATCTGGATGGTAACTACCTGTCATCTGCTAGGGGACCCGCTGTGACTGACGCCCCAAGTCAGAGCAGGGCCCTTGCCTCAGTAGACCTCTCCTCCTTTGTTCCTTGGTGTGTGACCTGTCCCCAGCCTCTGGCTATGGCTCACCTTGACACTTGCATGGATGGAGCCAGGGCTGCTTTTGCTAATGGTTTCTGGGAGTTCTGCCATCTCTGTTCACCTCTGTGTGGCATGTAGTTCAGGCTGGATATTGAGCATAAGTACCACCCATGAGGTCTTTGTAGCCCTGGGGGCCACTTTGCTGGCAGACACCAGATGGTTTCCTGAGCTGGACAGATCACGTGATTTACCCTAGTCAGTGTTCTCTATTTCTCCGTGACCTTAAAGCCAAGGCACCCTGTTTAAGGGAGAAGGTTAAGCCATATGCATGTGTGTTTGTCAAATTATAACTAATTGTGGAGACTTTTGTTGTTGTTAGTTTTGGTTTTTGAGATGAGGGCTCGTGTCACGCTGGCTGGCCATACATCGTCTGTGTAGCCAAGGATGACCTTGAGTTTCTGGTTCTCCTGCCTCTAGCTCAGGCATGCACCACCATGCCTGGTTTTTATGAGATGCCTGTGATCAAACCCAAAGCTTCATGCCTGGCTTACCCAGGTGAGCTGTCTACCCACTGAAGGACATCCGAAGCCCCAGCGAGGTGCTTTTATAAGCTTAGTTCTCTGGAGTAGGAGGGAGGAGAATGACTGGTCACTCCTGGGACCTCCTTCCTCTTTGGCACTCAGACCCCAACCTCTCCTTCCCACACACACCATTGGGTGGCTGTCACATGCCCCACCCACATATTGTCATGCCTCTGGCTTCTAATATTTATAAAGAAACAGTCATTTTCTGCACCCAGGGTTTGTAAAGGATTTTAATGAATCTGCTCCTGGTGACATTGTCTTTCAAATCGCTTCTCAATGGAGTTCCATCTTTGTGAATGGGAGGAGGTCAGCTTGACCTTGACCTGCAGGCCAGTGCACCCCCAATGCTGCACTCTTCAAGGTCCCCTTGCTGCCCACCACACACTCCTGGCCTCCACTCTTTCCCAAACCAGCTTCCACCTTGTGTATGAGTTTTATAATGTCTAGAGTAGCAAAACTTAACCCACAGGCTTAAACAGTATCCTCTAGGATGGCCCTTGTGGCTGATGTTGAGCTGAGTCCCAGCCCTCCTGAGCATCGCGAATCATCACCTTGAACTGTTAGAGATGCCCTGGCGTCTGCCAGCAGGAGACAGCTGCCTTCGATACCTGGCCTGCACGGGTCTTCGTACAGGCCTAACCAGCAGGGACACACTGCTGCCCCTGGGGGTGGCTTGAGGATCAGGCACATCAGCCGGCCCTATTCCTTATATCCAGAGGTGGCACCAGCCTCAACCAAGGACCTTCCAGGAGGAAGCCCACCTGCAGGATCGCTGTCAGATCCGGGGTTCTTAGTCAGGAAAGACAGCAGGCAGCCACACCAGAAGACTTCTTGTCAGCTGAGCTTTTAGTGGGACCTGTATTGTTTGACCAGGGCCTGAACAGGGCAGAACAGGGGATGGCTCTGTCATAAACACTAAGCAAGTCATATGCAGTTGAACCCTGGCTTCTGTTCTTTAACACAGCCTCATCTTTGAAAATGTAACTTGTATCTTCAGGCTATGGTCAAGGTCTTCTCAGGTCGAAAGCCCATGTTGTACAGCTTCCAGACATCTCTGCCACGCCTGCCTGTCCCAGCTGTCAAAGATACCGTGAGCAGGGTAGGTATGATTCACACTGCTGCCAAGAGGCCAGCATCCTCGGGGTCAATGTTTCTGCCTAATTGTGACTGTAAATTACAATGTTTAATCTTTGTTATTGTTCTGCAGTCTCTTCTGTAGGGATATTATAATAATGTCCCCGACTCCTGCCCCACAGAGTCATTGCACTGACCAGACAAGTGTTCTACCAGTGAGCTACATCCACAGCCCTTTGATACTTATATTTTTTGGATACAAGGTCTTTCTAGTTAGCGCACATTGGCCTTGAACGTTTTACTTGTTTGGTTGGGGCTTTTGTTTTGTTTTGTTTTCCTGGACAGGGTTTCTCTGTGTAGCCTTGACTGTCCTGGACTAACTTTATACACTGGGTTACAATGCAGTTTAGAACTCCCAGAGATCTTCCTGCCTCTGCCTCCTAAGTGTTGGTATTAAAGGCATGTGCAACCACTCCTGGTGAACATTTTCTTTTAAGATTTACTTACCTTTTGCTTTATATGTATAAGTGTTTGACTTCGTGTATGTATGTACACCATATGCATGCAGTACCCGAGGAGGCCAGAAGAAGGTGTTGGATCCCCTAGAACTGGAGTTATAGACAATTGTGAACCACCAAGTGAGGTTGGCAACAGAACTTGGGTCCTCTGCAAGCTGCAAGAGTAGCCAGTGCTCTTACGTACAGTCCATCCCTCAGCCCCTGACTTTGAACTCTAGATTCTCTTGCCTTAGCTTCCTGATGATAGACAAGTTTCACTATCCATGGCTTGATACTGTTTTCTCTAGAGCATTATTGCATCTGCAGTGTTTAAAGGTGCTGTGTCCCACCTATTGGAGCATGTTTACTTTTTAATGGTTTTATTGAGATGCAGTTTAGGACCGTATAATGCCCTTGTTTAATGTGCAAAGTTCAGTGGTTTAAGTTTGTATCCATTATTTTAAACTGTGGCAAATACATACAAAGACCACATTTATTATTTTTTTAAAAGCCTGGGCATGGTGGTACATGTCTTTAACTTAACACCCAAGAGGCAGAGGTAGGCAGAGCTCTTGTGAGTTCAGAGGAGCCAGGGCTACACAGTGAAACACTGTCAAAAAAATAAATAAAACCAGAAGGTAGAAAATAGTTAAGGAGATGCTCCATCAGTAAGTCTCATGCGCACATGAGCATCATGCCTTGCAAGCATGAGGTCCTGAATTTGATTCATTAGAACCCATACATGATAACGACAGACTTGCGGCACACACTGGTAATCCCAGTACTGGGGAGTTGGAGGCAGGAGGATCCCTGTGGCTCACTGCCCAGTGAGCCTGGCATGATTATTGAACATCAGGCTGCTTCCAGGGTGGTAGATACCATTTGTAAGGATGACTCCTGAGTTCCTCTGTCTTTCAAATGCCACCATACATGGGTGTATCTGTGTGCTCCAACTCTCAGGCACACACACACACACACACACACACAGAATCATTTTAACTGTTTTCAAGTATACGCTCAGCAGTGCTAATTATATCTAGGGTATCGAGCAGTTGTGACCACCCTGGATTGTCAGGCTTTTTTATAGCCTCAGGCAGACGCCTTAGAGATTAGGCAATAACTCCTACGCTCCCTGCCTCAGGCTGGCCAGCTTCTGTTCCACTTTTTGTTTCTAGTTCTGCCTAGTCAAGAAATATGGCATGAATGGGATTATGTAATCTGTGACTTTTGTGGGGT
>NW_022196904.1:134733688-134770160 GCF_008632895.1 Mastomys coucha
CACTAGTGTTTATTTTTCTTTGAAGCAGGATCTTAACCCAAGCTAACCTCAGACTTGTAATCCTCCTGTCTCATCTTCCTAACGCAGGATGATTTCAAGGTTTATCGCTGTCCTAACAGGGCTATGCGTCTTCTCCTTTTGTGGCTGATAACGTTTGTCCTTGTGGGGAGGCTAGCTATCTGTCCATCTGATGGAGTGAATGTGGGATGTGTGTTGTAAGCAGAAAGCTGGGAATATCTATGAGTGGTTTTTATCTGGGTGCCTGCCGCCTCTTGTTGATGGCAGTGTCCATGGGTGGGATTTCACGTCACTGAGTAGCAGAGGATGGCTCTGTCACCATCCTGATCTGCTTTAAAATGGCAGCACCTTAGTGCCTTTTAGCGTCCAGTGCTTGAGGACACCCATATTGTTGTAACTTCTGCCCTCTTTTCAGAACTGTAAATCAAAAACATCTTGGCTTCAGGGGTTGGGTCCCGGTTTAGGGATTTAGTCCTTGTTGCCCTTGGCAGGTTCCTTTCCATCTCTAATCTCCCAGATTGGGGAAGGGGCAAAAAAATGAGACTCCCAGTCTCAGCTTGGTGGCGCAGCAACCTGCCTGCCCCAATCCTCTTCTTGAGACAGAATCTTACCTTGCCCAGACTGGTTTTGAACTTCCTAGACTGCCCTATGTAGCTGAAAATGACCTAGAACCTCTGGTTCTTCTGCATCTGCCACCTGAGTGCTGGGATCGCAGGCCAGCCTATTATACTTGGTTTTATATGGTGTCAGGCATAGAATCCAGGGCCTTCTGTGTGCTAGGCGAGTGATCACCAGCTTAGCCTTGGAGAGTGCAGAGTGCAACCTTTGTTTTATCAGTACACATGTTGCACTTGGAGTTAGCCAGACAGTAGCAGCTGGCCCTGCAAGGAATGGTCCCACACTTCATTGGGCAAAGCCGGTCTTATGTAGCCTTGGTTGGCCTAGAATTTTCCATGTAGACCAGGCTGGACTTGAACACTCATTGATTCCCACTACCTCACCTCCTAAATGCTGGGATTATAGGTATTGTCCACCACACCCTTCTTAAACCTGGTTTTGTTTCCTGACCAATCAGGTTTGGCGGACTTCTGCTTCCTGGAACTCATGCAGGTACAGGTGGGAATTTTGGGGATTCTTAGAAAGAGTCATGCTTAGCCAGCCATGGTGGCACATGAGGTCATCCCAGCACTTCGGGGATAAAGGTAGGGGGAGGATCAGAAGTTCAAGACCAGCCTCAGTTATATAGTGAGTTTGAGTCCAAAAAGTGGGGCTGGAGAGTTGGCTCAGCAGTTAAGAGCACTGGCTACTCTTCCAGAGGTCCTGAGTTCAATTTCCAGCAACCATATGGTGGCTCACATCCATATGTAATGGGATCCAATGCCCTCTTTTGGCACACAGGTGTGCATGAAGATAGAGCACTCATATACATAAATCATTAGGGGAAAAGAAGGTTATGTGAGCAATGTTCCTGTATATTTTACCCCCAAACCTGTTGAAGGTGTGCATCTGTCAGTCTGTCTGAACTGAGGATCTAGACCCTAGACATGTCCTGTACCATGACTGCCTTGTCCAGCACCTACCTGACCTCACTGGGCTGTCAGGGTTTTCCCATCCATCTCACCACACCAACCCAGATCATCACTGAAACAATGGCCAGGTGTCTTGATACCTCCATCAGGAAGCAGTGGCCTTAATTATCATCCACCCGAAACCCAGCTCAGCCCAGCTCAGCCTGGGTCAGCCCTGCTCAGCCCTGCTCAGCCCTGCTCAGCCCTACAGGCCTTGTCCATCCCTGCTCAGCCCTGCTCGTCCTGCAAGCCTTGTCCAGCCTGTATGGAAGCGGAGAGGACAGATTAATTTAGGGAAGCTTTTCCAACCTTTTCTACACTTTTCTTACTTTTCTGAGGCATGTAAAATGATCCACGGCTTGGAGGAGGGTGTTTAACTCCGTCCATGTTTTCTCTCTCCAGTATCTGGAGTCTGTGAGACCGCTGATGAAGGAGGAAGACTTCCAGCGCATGACAACACTGGCCCAGGATTTTGCTGTCAACCTCGGACCCAAATTGCAGTGGTATTTGAAGCTAAAATCCTGGTGGGCCACAAATTATGTAAGTAATTCTGCACATAGAACTTTTCTTAGTGAGGTATTTCGGGGTGAAAGTTCCCATTTAAGAACCAAGGCTCATGGAGTTCTAGCTGTGGTTTAGTTCCCAGCACCCATAAGGTGTCTTACAACCATGTAATAACTCCAGTGCCAGGGGATCCAACATCCTTTTCTGACTTCCATAGGTACCAAGCACACACATGGAACACATACCTATATGCAGGCAAAATACACACACACACACACATGAAAAACATCTTAGTGCACACCTTTAGTCCCAGCACTTGGGAGGCAGAGGCAGGTGGATCTCTGAGTTCAAGGCCAGTCTAGTCTACAGTACGAGTTCCAGGGCAGCCAGGGATACACAGAGAAACCCTGACCCCTGAACCCCCTGAAAAGAAAAATTATTTTAAAAACACAAATAATAAGTAGACAAAAATGAACAGAGAAAATAGACAAAAAGAAACAGAGAAAAGGATCCAGCAGATGGTACCAGACCCAGGCACTGTGCCCAGCAGGAAGGAGGCCACAGGACCCTCAGGCCATCAGGTTCTGGGTCTAATCCTAGGTAGCTGGCCTGCTGTGCAAACCTTTTCTCAGGTGTACACCCCAGCAAGATGCTCAAATCAGCATGGGTTGTAAATCGGCAGCTTCTAGTTGGCTAGGGCAGCTTGCTGGGTAACGTTGCCATGGTTACTCTGGAGCGTTGAGACAGCACATACTGGCCTCAGGCTTCGTGCAGTGGCTGAGGCATATCCAGGCATCAGGAAGAGGAAAATCCATCTTCGGGGAGATCTGTGTTATTTTTCTTCTGCAGTGCTGGGGATGGGACCTAAGGCCTAATGAATATCAGGCAAGTGTTCGGCACAGCACCCCACTTTCAGCCAGGACACTTAGGCAGTCACAGGTTTTTGGAAATGGTCTCAGATGGCCCCCAGGCTAGCCTCAAACTTGCTATGTAGCAGTCTTGAACTTGCTATAACCTTGAACTCCTGATCCCCCTGCCTGTATGTGCACTGTTGTATAGTTCTGTGCCCAGTTTTATGCATTCTAACAGTTGAGCTAAAACCCAGCCCCGACTCATTTATTTATTTAAGCACAGTATGAAATGATGATCTATTGTCTAGCCAGGTATCCCTTTAGTACCAGTGTGTCTCTCAACTCCCGTGACCTGTTTGCTTACGACAGCTTTGTTTTGGAGCCTGTCATATGCTGGCCCCTTCCAGAAAGTTTTGCATGCATCTGGGCATGGCTGCTCAGCACTCTGACTTGTTATGTTTGTACCATAGGTGAGTGACTGGTGGGAGGAATATATCTACCTGCGGGGCCGAGGGCCAATCATGGTCAACAGCAACTACTACGCCATGGTGAGTTGGTCTTCCATTTCCACTGCAGCCAAGATGGGTTTGTCCTGCTGGATGGCCCTGCTGGCTGCCTGGGAAAGCTCAAGATAGATTTCTCTCCTATTGCTCCTGGTTGTTGTCCAAGTCTTCATGTTGCTGTATAGAGCCTACCTGGAGCCCAAGTGTTAGACCCTCCTGTGTCTAAGGGGCCCCTGCTCCCCACCCAACAGTGCAAACACCTTTGCATTGCAAAGCACGTTCATGGCAAACAGCACTTGCTAAGTAAGCACAGGCTGGCCTTGAACCTGTGGTAGAACAGATGAAAGCTGGCGTTGTAATAGTGCAATAACAAAATTAGAGCTTGTGGTGTCTTATGCCTGCCAGGCAAGCACTACGGAGGTGGAGACAGGGGGATTAGTTCAGGGTCTTCCTTGGCTACATATGTAGTTCAAGGCCCACTTAAGTTGTGTGAGATACTCTCTCAAAAAAGTAAGTTTGGGGCTGGAGAGATGGTTTAGTAGTCTAAGAGAACTTGCTGCTTTTCCAGAGGACCTGAGTTCGGTTCCCAGCACACATCTCAGGTGGTTCAGAACCATCTGTTACTCCAGTTGCTGGAGATCTGATGTCCTCTTTTGGCCTGTCTGGGTACCTGCACTTAACTCCACATGATCACACGTATACACATAAAGAAAAAAACATACTCAATCTGCCAGAAAAACAAATGGACCTAAAGCAATAACAAAATTGTCCAAAGTTGTAAAGTCGGGCATAGTGACACATGGCTTTAGTCCTAGCACTCAGGAATCTGGGGATAGGAGGAGTGCCCTGAAAGTTATGTAACCCAGTGACAAAAACCAAAAACCCACCTAAAACAAATATGGTAGGCAGTTATAACTGAGCACAGCTGTAGGCGCAGAGCTATCTGGGAAGGCCCCCCACCCCCACCCCATGTGTACCCCATGTGTACAGACCACCATGACACCCTGACGAGCCCTCTCTGTTGTCCTCGTGTGTACCCTGTGTGTACAGACCCCCGTGACACCCTGATGAGCCCTCTCTGTTGTCCTCATGTGTACCCCGTGTGTACAGACCGCCATGACACCCCAGTGAGCCCTCTCTGCTGTCTCATCCTCATAGGAAATGCTTTACATCACCCCAACCCATATTCAGGCAGCGAGAGCTGGCAACACCATCCATGCCTTTCTGCTGTATCGTCGCATGGTTGACCGTGAGGAACTCAAACCGGTATGCAAACTTTCCTTTTAAAAAAAAAAAAAAAAAACCTCTTGGGGGCTGGAGAGATGGCTCAGGGGATAAGAGCACTGACTGCTCTTCCAGAAGTCCTGAGTTCAATTCCCAGCAACCACATGGTGGCTTACAACCATCTCTAATGGGATCTGATGCCCACTTCTGGTGTGTCAGAAGACAGCTTCAGTGTACTCATATACCTAAAATAAATCTTTTTTTAAAAAAAATCTATTGGGAGGCTAGAGGGGTGGCTCGGTTGATAAAAGTGCTTGCTTTGAGAAAAGTGTTCGGACCTGACTCAGTGGTGCCCAGCCAAGATGCACCAGTGCACCATTGAAGTCCCAGCACTGGGGAGCCAGAGTCAGACAGGCCTACTCAGTGAGGTCCAGGTGCAGTTAGGGCTTTGTGAAGCCTGTGTACACATGTTCAATTCCAGGGATCCACATGGTGGGTAGAGAGAACCAGTTACTGCAAGCTTTCCTCTGACCTCCACAGGTGTTGATACCCTGGTGAATCCTCAGGACAACTGTTTCTCCATAACCTCGGGTGGCTTAAGTGTCTATCTGGAAGGAACTTCAATACCCTGGAACAGCTCAGGGAGTCCCCCAGGTGCAACCCAAGGGACGCTGAATGATATAGTCAGACTGGACAGTGTGCACAGAAAACAGGCTGCATTTTAATCGGCTCGTTGCAAAGCTTTCCTGTGCGATTTTTGCCTGTTGGTTTAAAACACATTTTTATTACAGATTCGTCTTCTGGGATCCACAATTCCACTCTGCTCTGCCCAGTGGGAGCGACTCTTCAATACTTCCCGCATCCCTGGGGAGGAGACAGGTGGGTCGTGCTCACCGGGGTCTCCCCTGGGAACCAGCATTTGCCATTCTGCTGCTCAGAACCAGGAATCGCTGGGGAACACTGGCGGCAGAACGGTCTACAGGGTCTGTCCCAAGAGCCTCTGTTTCTGAATGTTTCTTCTCTTGGAATCCCTTTGTCCTGTGTCATTGGTAGTGGTTTGGGAACAAGACCTCATGTGTTCTAGGCTGGCCTGACACAATTCGCAGCTAAGGATGACCCTTCTGCCTTCCACTGGGATTATAGGCATGCGTCATCATGCCCAGAGTATATGTTGCTGCGGTTGGAGCTCATGGCTTCAAATATATTAGATAACTGAACCAAAATTCAGCTCTGGCCTGAATTTCCTTTGTTCACTAGGCCTGTACAATGGGCCAGTTTCCAGATTTTAGTATTTCTTCAGTTGAGAGTTTCTTTCATTGGGCATTTCCCCCAGACCTGCTGACATATTCCCACAAGACTCCTTGGGCATCTCACTCTAGCCCACACATGCGGGCTTTGCTATAAAATACCCTTGAGAGCCAACGCGCCTGAGGAGCTGGATCACAGCCCAGCTGCTTGCTGTCGGCAGCCTAGTCTGGGCTGGGCTTGTTCATCTAATCTGCTTCTAACCTTGGAACTTCTTGGAAAAGACAGGGAGAGAGAACGGATGCCAGCTGGTGTCATGCAGGCCTGCTGGAGTCAAGTATACAGCACTGGTCACTTTTAAACATGGTGACAAATACCTGAGCAAAACCACTTAGGGAGGAAAGATTCATTCCACCTCCTGGAGCCAGAACCCATAATCCATTTTTTGTGGGCTGTGGAAGGGCAAAGCATCCTGGGTACAGGGGCATGTGAGGGAGCAAGCACTTACCTCTGTCAGGCAGGACACAGCTCAAGAAAAGGGACTAGAGTCAAGGGTTCCCTTCAGGGCTGGCGAAGTGGCTCAGCACCTGAGTATGCTGTCTGCAAGCCTGGTGCTTGTACTTGATGCCAGGAACCCTTGTGGTAGGAGGAGAAAATGAACTCCCACAAGCTGTTGTCTGCTGTCTACACATGTAGCAGCGCTTGCTTGTCCTCACACATTTGAGTACTCACACAAGATAAATTAATAATTGGAATTTATTTATTTATTTAATTCTTGAGGGAGCTGGTTCTCTTCTTCCACCATGTGGGTCCAGGCTAGGCAGTGCCTTTACCAGCTGAGCCATCTCGCTGGCTCCATCATTGTCTTTAATAGTAGTGATCATAAATATTAGATAAAATCTGGGTAACACTGGGTATGGTGGCACATGCCTTTAATCCTAGCATTCAGGAGGCTGTGACAGGTAGATTTCAGTGAGTTTGAGCCCAGTCTGGTCTACATAGTGAGTTATAGGCCAGCTAAAGCTTCTAATGAAATCCCGTGGAAAAGACAACAAATTTATGAAAATGTAGTGTGCCGGTGAGGTCGTACAGCTCTCGCTAGCTGTCAGAGACCTCCTCTGCTCTGCTGTGGGCTCCAATTGTTTGCTTCTTTTGAGACAGGATCTCATGAAGCCCTGGCTCTTCTCAGTTCCCTAGCTAGACCAAGCTAACTCACAGAGATCCTCCTGCCTCTGCCTCCTTAGCTCTGGAATTAAAGGTGTCTGCCACCACAACCAGCCTTTTGCTATCAATTTTCTTTTTTAAGATTTTTCATTGTGTTTGTGTGTAGGAGGGATACAGCCACACTATAGCAGTCGTGTGCAGGTCGGATGACAGTGCTGTGAGGCTGCGGATCAAACGCAGGCTACCAGGCTTGCACAGCAAGGGTTACCTACAAGCCACCTCCCAGTTCCCCCCACCCCCTTTTGAGACGGGGTCTTATGTAGCTCAGATTAGCCTCTAACTTGATATGTAGAGGCTGGCTTTGAACTCCTGATCCTCCCAAGTGGTACACCATCATGCCTGGCTGAAACATTCCTTTTTTTAAGATTTATTTTTGCTTTTTATTTTTATGTATGTGTTGCCTCTTTATATGTATGTGCACATGAGCATGTGAAGTGCCCAAAGAAGCCAGAAGAGGACACCAGATTCCCTGGAGCTGGAGTTTCAGGAGGTTGAGATATTGGGAACTGAACTCTGCCTGTGACTTATGGGAGAGATCTCATTCAATACTACATGTGCCAACCTTGTTTCATAGATAGGGAACTGAGGCTTAGATTAGAGGGGCTGGCTAAGCCAAAGGGAGTGAGTGACTCAGTATGAAGTCAAGGGCCACACAACTGTACTCCTAGAATTCAGGAGGTGGAGGCAAGAAAATCAGAAGTTCAAGGTCATCCTTGGCTACATAGGGAGTTTAAGACCAGCCTGGGCCACATGAGATCCTCACAGAGCAAAACGGTCAGATGGGATGCTCCCAAGGCTTTCTAACTTGTCCGTCACTCCTTTGTCTCCTCACCACCCCAGACACCATCCAGCACATCAAAGACAGCAGGCACATTGTTGTGTACCACAGAGGCCGGTACTTCAAGGTCTGGCTCTACCATGATGGGAGGCTGCTGAGGCCTCGAGAGCTGGAGCAGCAGATGCAGCAGATCCTGGATGACCCTTCAGAGCCGCAACCTGGGGAGGCCAAGCTGGCCGCCCTCACTGCCGCAGACAGGTGCGTGTGTGGCCTTGCACACCCTAGTGCTCTGCCGAGCTCTTCCTCACAGGGTAACAGCAGACTGCCCCTCAATCGTGGATCACAAGGGCAGCTGAATTAATACAGGACAGCAGGTGTATGTGGGACAGCACATGAGGGCACATGTAGACATCAAGGTGTGGCCTTTTTCATCGAGCTATGGACATACTTGTTAATGGCTCTGACTTCCTATGTGTTTGAGGGCCTCAGACCAATGCCTTGATCTTGGGGTCCTCCCTTCCTCTACCTCCTATAAGCTTGGATTAAAGTCCTGTACCACCACATTCAGTTAACTTCCTTCATTTCTTTTTCTGGTAAGTGCTCCACCACTGAGCTTGCTCTCAGCCAGGGAGATTTGTGGTGTGTGTGTGTGTGTGTGTGTGTGTGTGTCAGTGCTGGGTATCTTCACTTGTCCCTCTCCATCTTATATCAGGAAGACAAGGTTACTCCCAGAACCTGGAGCTCACTGATTGACTAGTCTGGCAGACCAGTGAGTTCTAGGGATCCTCTTGTCTCTGCCCTCTCAGTACTAGGATAATAGGTCAGTGGCCACAGATCTTCATGCTTATGCAGAAAGTACTGTACCCACCCCACCCCCAACACACATCAAACAAGCATGTGTATCTTTAAGGCCAGCTCCATTATGGGGTTTGATTGTGGGAAAGAGGAACTGCCCTGTGCCCTGCTTTGAGCAGTGTAAGAAGCAGGTGTAGTGAGACCATGAGGAGGGGATTTCTGAGGCCAAAGGTATACCAGCATTTCACAAAAGACCATCTTTCACAGAGCGCCTGAGCTGCTCGAAGCTGCTGCAGGAGCCAAGGTCAAGGGGCAAACTCTTTAATAAAGAATTGCTCCAGGCACTCAGGAGATAACAAGGCCGCCTCTTGTTTGGAGCCTGGGACTGAGGAGGAAAACCAGAAACCAAGGAAGGCTGTAGTCCATGCCTCATCTCCTGCCTTGAGGGCCGGGATGCACTGGGGACCTGCGGCATTTGTGGGTGTTGACACCAAAAGTTGCAAGAGAGGTGGGCAGTGGAGGGAATGCAGTACAGAGGGCCTGAGGCTGAGAACTGTGGGAGGGACCCAGGAGCCATGGGAGGAAGCTACTGCAGGCCAGCTCTGAAGGGAGACCAGTGAGCAGTGTCGTGGGCTCAGGGTGGTCACTGTGGGAGTATCATGCGATCAGTCTCGGTCTGGGTTCAAGGACCAGATGGTGTCACTCCTTCCCTGCCCCAAAGTAGTTGTGGCTTGATCTCTGTGCCTCAGGTTTCCTCATCTGACAGATGGGTCTGTAGTGCTGAAGACATCAGTGGACTTATGCCTGAGGGAGGCTCAGGGCAGAGCCTGGCTCCAGGGCAAGTCTGTCATCATTTGTTATAGCTTTTGCTGGGGATGTCTGGGGCAGGGAAGGGTGCTTCTCCCTGGCCGCTGCAGAGACCGGCTGGATTTGATTCTGAGCTCTGTGTATGTGTGTGTGTGTTTGCATGTGTGTGCACATACGTGTGTGTGTGTGTGTGTGTGTGTGTGTGTGTGTGTGAATATGTTCCTCAGGACTAGCTATCCACATTGATTTTGGAGACAGGGTCCCTCACTAGCTTGGAGCATGACCATTTAGGTGACCTGGCTGGCTAACAAGCCCGGAGGATCCCAATTTTGTCTCCCAGACCTGAGATTAGAAGCACAGACCATCACACCTACCTCCTTTATGTGGGCTGTGGGGGGTGAAATGCAGGTTCTCATGCTGAAAAGCAAGCACTGTTGCATAGTGAGCCATCTCTCCACCCTGGACAGCTGATTTTAGATGTGTTTACTCCTTGCCACAGAGTGCCCTGGGCAAAGTGTCGGCAGACCTATTTTGCACGAGGGAAAAATAAGCAATCCCTGGATGCGGTAGAAAAGGCAGCGTTCTTTGTGACATTGGATGAATCAGAACAGGGGTACAGAAAGGAGGACCCTGAAGCATCTATTGACAGCTATGCCAAATCTCTGCTGCATGGTAGATGTTTTGACAGGTAACTCCCGTTTTTAATCTCCAAGGTTGATGGGGACGGGGGTGGGGAGGAGGGTTGTGGGAGATGTTTTTGCTTGGAAGCAGCCTACCCAAATCTGACACACACACCCCCGTGAGGTTGTACTTGGAAAGAATGAGCATCCAAACGTAACACTCTGCCTTCTTCCCTCCACACATTCCGCACAGCCTGGTTTTGAGATCCCTTCCTTTGCTCACCCCAGCACCTTTCTTTTTTTTTTTTTTTAAGATTTATTTATTTATTTAATGTGTATAAGTACACTGTAGCTGTACAGATGGCTGTGAGCCATCTTGTGGCTGCTGGGAATTGAGCTCTGGCCTGCTCGCTCTGGGCCCCCCCCTCCGGCCCCCACTCTCTCCAGCCCCCGTAGCTGTTTTCAGACTCACCAGAAAAGAGCGTCCAGTCTCATTATGGGTGGTTGTGAGCCACCATGTGGTTGCTGGGATACGAACTCAGGACCTTCGGAAGAGCAGTCAGTGCTCCTACCCGCTGAGCCATCTCACCAGCTTTTCCCCCACCCTTCTTTTTTTGTTTGTTTGTTTGCTTGCTTGCTTGTTTTTGGTATTTTCGAGACAGGGTTTCTCTGTGTAGCCCTGGCTGTCCTGGAACTCACTCTGTAGACCAGGCTGGCTTGGAACTCAGAATTCCACCTGTCTCTGCCTCCCAAGTGCTGGGATTAAAGGCATGCGCCACCATTGCCCGGCCCCACCACCTTCTTAACTATGGGTTACCTGGCTCCCAGCAGAAGGTGGCACATCGGGCAGAGTGGGGTCAGTGTGCAGTTGCTATGGCCCTGCCCTCTTGGATCCTCTTTCTGTAGGTGTAAAGTGAGGAGGTGCCTCCCAGGCTTGGCTGGAGAGGGCACGGGCCCAGTCTCTATGTTACAGTAGTCTGCACTCCTCTGGTCTCAGGGCTCACACACAAGCTGTATTGTATCTCTGATACAAGAAGATATGAATGACTCTGTTCTGTGTGTCCCCTTGAGTCACCTTCCTGGGGTGGAAAGACCTGGAGAACTGTCAGGGGTGGGGAGAAGTCATTGGTGCCTGCAGAAAGAAACACCCATGTAACTTTCGGGTTCCCGTGTTGATATAGCCCTGGAAGCCCATGATCATGTTGTCTCCCTATAGGTGGTTTGACAAGTCCATCACCTTTGTCATCTTCAAAAACAGCAAGATAGGCATAAACGCAGAGCACTCCTGGGCGGACGCGCCCATTGTGGGCCATCTATGGGAGGTGAGTCACACCATTGTTACCTGTCTGAATGTGGAAGCTGCTTTGGGAAACTCAACCCAGGCCCACTTGAACTCCGCAGGATTTGTTTAATCCTGTATCAATTACGTTTCTCTCTCTGTGACCAAATACCTAGGAGAGGGAGGAGAGATTTCTTTCAGCTTAGGCTTTGAGAGGGTGTGGCCCACTGTGGCAGTGGAGTGTGGGGGCTGCTTGCTGACTGTTCAGTGCACCAAGGAGGAGAGACCAAACAGGAAGCAGGGCCTTGACTATAACCTCAAGGCCTGCTCCCAGTAACTCCAAGATAGCACCACCAGGGACTGGAGAGATGGCTCAGAGGTTAAGAGCACTGACTGCTCTTCCAGACGTTCCGAGTTCAGTTCTCAGCAACTACATGGTGGCTCACAACCATCTGTAAGCCCTCTTCTGGTGTGTCTGAAGACAGTGATAGTGTGCTCATATAAAATAAATAAATACATCTTAAAAAAAAAAGATAGCAGCACTACCTGGGGACCAAGTATTAAAACATGCATGCTTGTAACCCAGGCAGTGGTGGCGCACACCTTTAATCCCAGCACTCAGGAGGCAGAGGCAAGTGGATCTCTGAGTCAGGCCAGCCTGGTTTACAGAGTGAGTTCCAGGACAGCCAGGACAACACAGAGAAACCCTGTCTCAAAAACCAAAAGTAAAGCAACAGAAACCAAGCTGGTAGGGGGAGGCTTACATTCAAACCGCAGCGGCATGTTTTTCATTGGTGTTGATACCACGTGGGAAGTTAAAGGCATTTGAGTCTTGGTTCCTTGTAACTTATGTTCCTTGAGTATTGCCATATGTGGTATCTATTTATGCAACTGAAGTCACGCAGCTCACACAGTCTCAGCTCACATAGCTTCATTTGTTCTGACATGATTAGCCTACTGCCGGACTTCCTGGGGTTCCCACTCACACTAGTTTGAGGGAAAATAGAAAAAAAAACATTAAAATCTGAATTTGTGTGAGTATGAGGTGCTAGAGATCAAACTCAGGGCCTCACGCTTGCCAGGCAGGTGCTCCACACCAAGGCCATAGAACCTCAGCCATTATTTTGGAGACCAGGTCTCACTAAATAAAAACATGCTAGACTTGAATTCACTCTGTTGCCCAGACTGGCCTCAGACCTGGAATCCTCCTGCCTCAGCGTGTTGAGTATCAGAGATTGCAGGTATGTTCCACCAGGCCTGGGTTAGAATCTTGGCTTATAAGACGGCAGGGTCCTGGAGCCAGAGAGATGCTAGTGGGATAAAGTCCCATGATCTGAGTTGAACCCCTGACACCTACGTCAAGGTAGAAGGGCAACATCCCACGCATACACCGTGTGTATACATGCATACACACATCATAATAGTTAAATCAAAAAATTTAAGGCGATGTATCTTACTGAAAATATTTCAGTTACTAAAATGACCAGGTTACGCAAAGACCACCAGATCTCTGTCCCCCTTTCTCCTAATCCAGCTTTCAAAAACACAAGAGTTGGGTGTGGTGACACAAACTGGATGGTCACCCTAGTACCTGGGAGGCTGAGACAGGAGGATCAGGAACTTAAGGAAAGCTTGGACTAAACTAAACCATTTCAAAAGAGAGAAGCAAAGAAAAAGAAAAGGAGCCGGGTGGTGGTGGCGCACGCCTTTAATCTCAGCACTTGGGAGGCAGAGGCAGGCGGATTTCTGAGTTCAAGGCCAGCCTGGTCTACAGAGTGAGTTCCAGGACAGCCAGGGCTTCACAGAGAAACCCTGTCTCGAAAAACAACAACAACAAAAAGGAGAGCATGCTCAGAACCAGACTGTAAATCTGGTGTCTTTGTAGACTTCTCAGTCAAATAGCTATATTTCAGAAATCTGAAAGTTATTAAATGTTGATATAATTCTCAACAAAGTTTAAATTTTTTGGAAGATTTTGGATTTCAGGCTAGGGATGCTCTCTCCCTCTCTTCCTTCCTCTCTCCAGGGTCTCACCATTTAGCCCAAGCCAAACTCCAATTCATGGCAATGCTCTTGCCTCAGTCTTGGGAGTGCTGCTGGTGTAGGGTCATGCTCTGCCACCTCCAGCTAAGACTTTGCATCTTTGTTTCTCCTTGCAGTGCTGTGCCAGCGATTCTTTTCCTGTGGTGCAAAATCAACTGCAGAGTGCAGATTGTGTCTGCTTGCTTGTGTGTATGCTCTGGCCTCTTTCTGGAGGGGAGATGTGCTCTTTAGGTCTCAGCTGACTCCACTGCCTCCCCCACTTCTCCAAAGCATATCCCCTCCCATGAAGTTAGCAGCACCTTGACTCACTTTCTCTCTCATCCCTCAGGTGCTCTGACCTCTGCTTGGGGTCTTGGCAAAGTCCCAGCTGATGCTGCTTCAGCCAGGGAAGGGTTTCTCACAAAAGAGCCTGGAAAGGAAGAACCAGGCAGTCCGGATATAAGACACCAGCATGCTCCACTGAGACACGGATTCCAGTGGCAAAGTGCAAGGGCTTGTGTTCTCACCAGACCCTAGATTGATGCCAGCAGCAGTGTAGAGCTTTAGTCCAAATGCATAGATCTCTTACCTCCATTAGCCCCCAGACCCTGCCGCTCACACACAGATCTATGGAAAGCTGTGCCAAGTCCAACAGTATAGGCTCATCAGTATATCTCAGGGACTTTTCAGATAACACATGCATAGCTGCCATTGGGTAATAAGGGTCTCTGGGGCCCGGGCAACTTGCAGCATACACAGCACAGTTCTCAAGGACAGACATAAGAGGACACATAGTGGCACATGCCTATAGTTCCAGCACTCGAGAGGCTGAGACAGGAGGATTACTGTAAAGCTTGAGGACAATCAGGACCACATAATAAAAAACAAAACAAAACAAAAGATTGAAAGGAGAGATGAAGAAGAAAGAGAGATCAGCAAGATATCCACAAGGTCTGACTGTTAAGGTTTATGTGCACATGCAGTATTGCAACAACCAAAAGGGGGCAGTAGATCCCTTGGAGCTGGAGTTAAAGGTAGTTGTGAGCCAGGAGCCAAACCCCAAACTTCTGCTTGAGCAGCAGGCGCTTAACAGCTGAGTTGGCTCTCCAGCCTTCAGGCTAATGATCAAGATAAGGCTAAGGAGACATAGCCTTAGGCCAAGGCCGAAAGTAGACTCAGTATTTAGTTTCCTGTCCACCAGATGGAAAGAGGAGGAGGACTCTTGAATGGAGCCCAGGTGCCTAGGAGAGTGCTGGGGACCCTGCTCTTATCTTTGAGGCACAGTGTCACGGTGTCACTGGTGAGATGTGAAACCCAGTGGAAGCAGACACAACTTAAGTAGTAGCATCCTGCATGCTGTGGGTGCAGCATTCTGAGAACCGAGGATACTCCCATCAGCCCTGATTCAGAGGATCCCTCTCTAGACAAAGTAGTCTCCTAGAGCAGCTCTGGCTCAGGGTGGGGGGGAGGTGGGGGGGTGCCTGTGCTTCTCTCTTATTCAAAGGACACAGAAAGCTGCGGCAGGTGGGCTCCAGAGAAGCAGAGGTTCAGAGCCACGGTTTTACCCTCCCAGGGCCTGGTTTCTAGGAACCGCCCATCAGTTAGCTCTCTGGGAGCTTCCTATTCTCTGCCTTCTGGTGTGTGGTGTGTGTGTGTGTGTGTGTGTGTGTGTGTGTGTCTGAATTCGGCACCCACCACCCAGCTGGTGAGCACTGGGGAAGGTGCTTGGTATGTGGAGACCTTGCCCTTACTCCCAGGATTGGTCCCAGGAGTGTTCTGTGCCGAGTGTGGTAGGAGACACTGTGCTCGATCACGGTTTCTATTCAGCTTCTGTTTTTTTTTTTTCTTAGTATGTCATGGCCACCGACGTCTTCCAGCTGGGCTACTCAGAGGATGGACATTGTAAAGGAGACACCAACCCCAACATCCCCAAACCCACCAGGCTACAGTGGGACATTCCAGGAGAGGTAAGTCTGGTGATCCAGAGACCATCACTTACCTGGGTGGCAGTCTTGTTCCTGAGCTCTGTTGATAGGCAAGCTCTCTACCAAATAGACAGAAAGCTGTTTGCCCAGAGTTGGGGAAGGAGTCTGAGCTGCCGAGAGAAATGAAGCTTCAGTTTGCCTCTCTCTGTTGAGATTTCAGCTGAAAAGTAGCTGGGCTTCCATAAATTCCCTGTAAGTAAGGATAAAAACTTAAATCATAGTCAGGCAGTGGTGGTACACTCCTATAATCCCATCACTCGAGAGGCAGAAGCAGGCAGATCTCTTTGAGTTCAAGGCCATCCTGGTCTACAAAGCTGGTTCCAGAACAATGAGGGCTACACAGAAAAACCTAGTCTTAGAGATTTTGAGGCTGTGTAAAGATGGCCCATTTCTGTCATCCCAACCCCTGTGGCTAAGGCCGGAGAACTGCTGTGACCTTGTCTCAAAAACCATCAACAGAAGATTCTGAGATGCAGTCCACTCAAGTAAGACGAGTCCACTCAAGGGAGGTTTTTAAGGGTTGGAACCATAACTCCAGCCTATCTGATCTAAGTGGGAGTTTCTGGGGCCTGAGAAGTACTTTCTTCGTGTGGTAAAGTCCAGCGCTCTGAGGTCCCAGGGCAGTGTGTAATCCATAAAAAAACAATACCTCTGTGGAGAGCCTGACCTTGGGGTCGGGGCTGACCAGGTCACCACGGCTCACTGGCTCTCTTCAACATACCTGTAATAGAGCCGTGCTGGGTTCATGGCAGAATTTCGAGGAAGATGCAGGTGTTTCCTGGATACCACACAGCCTGCCCCCTTAGCCACCCCCGTGGCCTGTCTGTCAGGCCTCCTAGGACATCCCAGGTTTACACAGTGTCACCTAGATGGGATTGGTTGTGTGGTATCACATGACTACTGTCACAGAGTCAGACGGCAGAGTCAGACATCCGTGCCCTCCACCTGCTTATCCAGCTCCTTCCTGACCCCTGGCAACCACTGATCCCTGTGTTTGTCCTTTAAAAAATAATATTTTGCCGGGCGGTGGTGGCGCACGCCTTTAATCCCAGCACTTGGGAGGCAGAGGTAGGTGGATTTCTGAGTTCGAGGCCAGCCTGATCTACAGAATGAGTACCAGGACAGCTAGGGCTACACAGAGAAACCCTGTCTCAAAAAACCAAAAAAAATAATAATAATAAAAATAAAAAATAAATAAAAAATAATATTTTTTATTTGTGCTTCTAGAATTTAACACATGTAAACAATGTGTTTTGATTCTATCTATCACTTCCTCCTCCCGCCAACTCCCCTAGGGCCCTAGAACAGAGACTGTGAAGTGCGTGCATGTAGACTGTTCTGTCCTGTGTCCTTCTGCTGTGCCTCCCCACTAATCAGAGCTGCCTTCTTCCTCTGTAGTGCCAGGAGGTTATAGAGACATCCCTGAGCAGTGCCAGTCTTTTGGCAAATGATGTGGATCTGCATTCCTTCCCATTTGACACCTTTGGCAAAGGCTTGATCAAGAAGTGCCGGACGAGTCCCGATGGCTTCATCCAGCTGGCACTGCAGCTCGCACATTACAAGGTAAGAAAGGGGTCGGCGCTCACTGTGGGCACTCTGGAGTCCCACACAGACATCTGTGCTGTTTCCCTAGAGGGCAGAGATGGTATAAAGCCCAGCATGGAAGGCAGCTGACACTAAACACAAGCCCTGTGGGTCCCTGAGGTACCAAGGTGTGAAATGCCCCACTGCAGAGCAGATCACTCTTGGTTTTGTGACATCACTCTCAGGCAGTAACTTCTATCAGATGAGAAAGTTTGGGACATAAGCAGATGAACAGTTAAACCGTGTAATCAGGGCTGGAGAGATGGCTTGGCGGCTAAGACCACTTGCTGCCTCTGCAGAGGACCCCATTCAGTTCTTAGCACCCTCACATGGTGGCTCACCGCCACCTGGAACTGCAGTTCCAGGGGATCTGATGCCACTCTTCTGCCTTCTGTGAATTCCTACATTCACATAGTTACATATATGCACAGAGGGTAACACACACATAAAATGTTAAAATGTAAATCTTGTAAAATTATGAGCTCTGACCCCTACAGTATTGTCAGGAAATACTTAGGACAAATTGCTTAATGTGTCTGGCCTTTGACATCCCTTTCCTTAAAGCAGAAGCTGTGAGCTCCTCGTTGCTCTAGGCTGAGTCAGATTTCTGTAGCCACTCAGGACTGTGTGGCATTTCTGTCTTTTTACCCTGAGCACTGCTAAAGGGCGGCAAAGCAGTCTGTGCCTGTGTGAGGATTGGAAGGGACTTTGGTCCTTGGAGGGGACAGCCTACCCCAGACAGAAGCATTCAGTTGCAGGCAGTGCAGAAGTCATTGTGGTACCACATCTAGATGTACTGCAAAGTGGGAGGGTGGACACCGGCTCCCCTGGGCTGTTAGTGTCCCTCCCACTGTCCTCTGTGACATCCCAGGGGCTCAGCTTCAGGTGTCACCAGCTGTGTCTGCCACCCTTGCCTCCCCAGGAGCTCTCCCCTGCCCCACCCCACCTCTACCCTGTTTCTCTTCTTGTCCTCTCTGGCACAGCTCCCAAGGCCTCTGCAATCACCCCTAACCTCAGCTTCCTCTCCTCTCCCCCCAGCCACGCCCTCCAGGCCACTCCCGTGCTGTTGCCCTTTCCCAGCCCTAGCCACCCTCTCCTCCAGCCAGGGGCCCCTTATCTCTTCCTGAAGCTCATCACCAGCTTCTGTTCTACTTCCAGGAAGGCAGCCTTACCTGCAGGCTCCTTTGCTTCAAGCCAAGGAGCGCTGGCTGCAGTAGCCTTCCACAGGTGGCCCTTCTGTCCCATCCAGGCAATAGTCTTTCCCCTTGGGTATTCCTTTCTTCATCTGCTAGCTTCCCTGATTACTGTCTTGTCCATGACCGTACTGGCTGAAACTCCTCATTCCCCAGTCCTGCCCTCTTGCCAGTCCCTTCCCTGGGTCTCTCAGACCTTCTCATGGCTGTGACCTTGCTCTATGCCTTGTCCTTTCTCCTAAGCAAGTTCACATCAGCTGGAGGGCTTTCTGGAGAACATTATGGCCTTAGTCGTGTCTTGGACCAGAAACTACGCAAAAGACTGTCTCCGTGGAGCTGGAGAGACGGCTCAGCAGTTAGAGCACTGTCTGCACTTCCAATGGATTTGGGTTCAATTTCTAGCACTTACTGGTAGCTCACAATTATCTGTAACTCCAGTCCTCAGGGATCCAGTGCCCTCTTCTGGCCTCTGGACACCAGGCTTGTCCTTGTTGGGCAGATGTACGTAAAAACAAACACACACACACACACACACACACACACACACAGTGGGGGGAAGTAGACTGCCACCTCCTCTCAGATCCATTCCAGGTCACTTCTCCCTTAGACTTAGACAGCCACTAGTTTTCCTTCCTTCACAGGACATGGGCAAGTTCTGCCTCACGTATGAGGCCTCCATGACTCGGCTCTTCCGAGAGGGGAGGACAGAGACTGTACGCTCCTGCACTACGGAGTCCTGCAACTTTGTGCTGGCCATGATGGACCCCAAGACAACGGTAAGACCATGATGGCAGAATATGACCTGGTGAATGCTTTCCTGGAAGACCCTAAAACAGTGGTTTTCAACCTGTGGGTCCTGACCCCATTGGGGGTCACATATCAGATATTTACATTGTGATTCATAAAGTAGCAAAAGTACAGTTATGAGGTAGCAATGAAATAATTGCATTCATTGTGAGGAACTGTGTTAAAGGGAGACAGCAGGAGGAAGGTTGAGAGCTACTGCCCTAGAAGCTGACCATAAAGCTCTCTAGCCCTTCCAGCCCACCCTTCCTCCCTCTACCCCTCCTCTCAGATCCTCCCCCTGCTCCTCCATCCCCACTCTGCCTCTGCATCCCCTCCCCCAGCTCTTTATGCCTCCCCTTTGCAAAGGAACAGAAAGCATTTAAGAGGTTCTGTTGGGGCACATACAAAGAGAGTATTGTTCGCTGAGCTTTGGGATTGAGATTATATGTATTAAGAACCTTCACATGCGACTGGACATGGCACAGGAACAGGAAGCAGGGCATCCATCCCTGGGGTCTTCAGAGCCTGTTACATCAGTCTACCAGGCTACTACAGACTACTACAGACTGCTCTGCCTCTTAGGAGCTCTGCAGTGGCCTTGGGAAAGTGAACTCAGATGAATCCAATGCATTGCTGGTCCCAGCTGGCACATGGCCACATTCAGATCTGTGCCCAGGTCCCCAAGCCCCAAGAAAGGTGCTTACCACTAGCAGACAACAGGCTACATTTTTTACTCTAGAGAAAAAAACAAAACAAAACAAAAAGGCAAGCGGCTACTCCTGTCACTAGAACTTCCAGGGGGCTTCAAGGAGACTGGGTCTGTCATAGGAGAGCCAGTGCCTTGACGTACCTTTATGTAAAGGGCACATTTCTTAGATGGTGTTGTAATGTCCAGAAGATGCCAAAGCAGCCTGTGTGTCTGTGTTTGTGGTATGTGTGAACATGTGTATGTACGTACGTGTGTGATGCATGTATATGTGTATACATATGTGTACTGTGTATATTGTCAGTGTGATGGAGGCCAAAAGTGTGTGCTGTTGTCTTCCTCCATTACTTTCCACCCTGTATTTTGAGCCAGGGTCTCTCACTGAATCTAGAGTTTGCTACTTAGGCTAGACTGGCTGTTTAGCAAGCCCCAAGGACCCTGATGCTTTGGTGCAGCAAGCATATCTTCAATCCCCTGAAGCCTCCCCCTTGGGTCATACTGAAGCCCTCACAGTACCATTCTAGCAGAGTAGCCAAGGAGGGTTAGCGTTCATATCTGTGACGAAATAAACTTAGGGTCAGAGCTGGGATAGAACTCTAGGTTTGACAAGAACTCTTAACAGCTTGAGTGGTCCACATCTGGCTATCTCCTCTCCATCAGCCTGCCTGCCCCCCACTCCTAGCAGCCCTTCTGAGGCAAGAATCTGGAAAGGGGTTATGGGCTGGTGGGACTCTGTCAAATATCTTGGTCACAGCACCCTGCCTTTTGCAGACCACTGAAGAGAAAGTGGCCTGGCGCACAACCTGAACCGTGTCCTTCTCCTGTTGACCCTTAGGCAGAGCAGAGGCTCAAGCTGTTCAAGATAGCCTGTGAGAAGCACCAGCACCTGTACCGCCTTGCCATGACGGGCGCCGGCATCGACCGCCATCTCTTCTGCCTCTATGTGGTGTCCAAGTACCTCGCAGTTGACTCCCCTTTCCTGAAGGAGGTATGTGCTCCCTCAGACTGTGTGTGTTCAGTCTGGCTTTTCTGTGTTGAGACAGGATCTCACTCTGCAGCCTGGACTAGCCTTAAATAGCAATCCTCCTGCTTCAGCCTCCTGAATGCTGGGAACTATAGGCATGTTATCAGCGTACTGGCTTTTAACAGTGGCTGCATATAAATGAGCTTGAAACACCCTTGAGAATCTAGAGGTGGGTTTATCCTAACCTAGACCCCACAGACTGTCCTCTGCCTCCCCGAATGTGAGAGGCGGTTTGGTCAAGGGAAGGGTCTCACACACTTTAACATTAGCTCGGCCCTCAGGGGCTTGGAGAAATAGTCTTTGACTATGGAGGTCTTTCCTTGCCTCCCTGTTAGGAGGTCCTCAGGCAAAGAGGAGGGTTTTCTGTATTGCTTTCCGCTGCTGTAAAAACACTCTGACCACTTGCCCCTTGGAAGTCAGGGCAGGAACTTAAGCAGGGTCAGAGTCAGAAACTATAGAGGAAGGCTTCTTGCTGACTTGTACACAGGCTCACATTTGGTTAACTTTCTTTAAAAATCTTTTACATGTGTGCTCTGCCTCCATGTATAGGCATGTGTATCATGTGTGTGCAGTGCCTAGAGGGATGTCTAGGAACCGGAGTTATAGTTCCATGTGGGTGCCAGCAATGAAAGCTGGGTCCTCTGCAAAAGCAGCAAGTGCTCTTACCCACTGAACCACCTCTCTCGTCTTCTCCACCTAGATGGACACCTACACAGAGCTGGACCTTCCTGCATCAAGACAGTTTCCCACAGACATGGCTATTTTATGAGTGTTTCGGGCGGAAAGTGGTTATTCAGCTTACTTGTCCATTGCATAGTCCCTCACTGGAGGAAGTCAGGATAGGAACTCAAGCAGAGCTGGATCTGGGTGGCAGGACCTGATGCAGAGGCCGTGGAGGGGCGCTGCTTACTGGCTTGCTTCCCCTGGCTTGCTCTGCCTTTCTTATAGAACTCAAGACCACCAGCCCAGGGATGATCCCGTCCAAAATGTGGGCTTGGCCTTCCCACATTGATCAATAATTGAGACTGGCCTTACATCTGGATCTCACTGAGGCATTTCCTCATCTGAAACTCCTTCCTCTGTGATAACTCTAGCTTGTGTCAACCTGACACAAAACCAGCCAGTATTATGTCCACAAACCAGTGTGAGGCCTGATCAGTTACTCAGTTGAGAATTGTCTTGTGGTTTTTTCCCCCCAGGTGACTGTCAGCTGTGTCAGGTTGACAGTCAGTGCTCACTAGGAGAAGCAGGTGGGAAAGTGTCATTTGGACGTTTTGCTTTGTTGCAGGTATTGTCTGAGCCGTGGAGGTTGTCCACGAGCCAGACTCCTCAGCAGCAGGTGGAGCTGTTTGACTTTGAGAAACGCCCTGACTATGTGTCCTGTGGCGGGGGCTTTGGGCCGGTAAGTGCAGCCATGCCCACCCACTAACTTCAAGCCCATCCCACTGTCCCCAGGCTGGCCTCAAACTCACTCACTGTAAAGTCCGGGCCGGCCATCACCGTCCTCCGGCTTCAGCCTCTTCGGTGCTCAGAGTTATGTTGAGAACAGGAAGTCCTTATCCCTGTGATCTCATTTCCTAGTGATAAAATTGCCCTCTGTCTGCAGGTTGCTGATGATGGCTATGGTGTTTCCTACATTATTGTGGGAGAGAATTTCATCCACTTCCATATTTCTTCCAAGTTCTCTAGCCCTGAGACGGTGAGTATATTGGGCACTACTTTTTCTAGACATGGGGTAAGTTTCTTTTTAGAGGGTGCACATCTTTAACCAAAACATTCAATTCAGGTGTCATCCTTTATTTAGCTTAGTTTCACATAGATGAATTTCACTCATTTGAAAAGCATATATTTATTTACTTTGATGGTAGCAGTGGTCTTAAATCTTGATGTGTCTGTGTTTCTGTCATTCTATTCTAAACAACTCTGGGAGCAAGTTCTAGTCTTACTTTGGAGCTGTCTAAGGGAGCCTCCTGGGAACCTCTTTGGTGGATTCTGTAGTATCAGCCCAGCTGATGCTACAAACACTTCCTGGCTGCCAGCCCCCACCCACAGAGCCCGAGTCCTCCTCGAGAGTGTGACTCAGGAAGCCAAGCATGAAGTGTACACGCACACCTCTAATCCTAGCATTACTTAGGAAGCTGAGGCAGGAACTGAGAGTTCAGGGAGAGCCTGGGGTGTAAAACAGAGTGACAGGAAGGCCTCGGATCTGACTCATCCATGCACATAGCAAGCCATCTATGGCTGTCCTCTCCCTGTACCCCTCCCCGAATTTTCAGGGTGCTTTTATTGCTCCTTCAGAGCTTAAAGAGTGGGAAGACAGGAGGCTGGCCTAACCCAGAGACAGATAATGGGAGGTTCCAAATGTGAGACTTTCTGCATGCCAGTGCTTTCTCCTCCCTCTGTGTGTGTGTGTATGTGTGTTCATACGTGTGCGCGTGTGTGCACTTGCTCACTCTCTCGCAGGGTGTCTTTTTCCATCAATCTCTTACTTCCTTGGAGACAAGGTCTCTCTGAGCCTGGGGTTCACTGGGCCTCTGCTATTTGATTAGCAGGTTTCCAAGTGTCTCCCTGCCCCAGTCCCCAGCACTAGGTTCCAGGTGGGGAAGGCTGTGCTTGCTTTTCACATGGTTACTGGGGATTCAAACTCAGGCTAGCACGAGCATTTTGTGCACTGAGCCACCTCCCCAGTTCCTTTCATTTGGCTCTTGAAGACAAGAGTCTTGCTATATATATATAGCCCAGGCTGGGCTTTTGAATCTTTGAAGTCTTTTGAATTGGCTCCTACTAGATAAAGGGATTTAAATGCTGGTGAATTCCTGGATTTTGGGGTTGCATCTTCACATGTGTTGGAGGTGACAGCCTTTGAACTTGCTAGTTGATGCTGCTGCCTCAGCTTTGTGGGTGCTAGGATTCGCCTCACTGCTGATGTAGTGTCTGGCTTTCTTCTTTCAGGACTCACACCGCTTTGGGAAGCACTTGAGACAAGCCATGATAGACATCATCACTTTGTTTGGCCTCACCATCAATTCCAAAAAGTAACCCTCTGAGCCACTCGGAAGGAAAACAGACCTTTGTGATACAAACCAAATGAATATGTTGCTCCTGATCATAGGACAGGCAGAAAATTGTTCTTATAAAACTCAGTTTTCCTTCCAGAAGGTTTACCATCGATCTCCCTAGAACAACTGTAGGAAAACTCAGTTTTCCTTCCAGAAGGTTTACCATCGATCTCCCTAGAACAACTGTAGGCGCCACCGTGTGACTTGTGACCCTACTACATCCAGAGATGCCTTAGCTCCAAGAATCTTGGTCACAGTTCCCTGAAGTCTTTTGAATTGGCTCCTACTGGATAAAGGGATTTAAACTCTGGTGAATTCCTGGATTTTGGGGGTTGTATCTTCACACGTGTTGGAGGTCACAGACTTCCTCAGTGGTGACCCTGTGGATACTTGGGACTTGAGGGTACCTGACTTCACTCAGGCAGTGTGAGTGTCACCTTGTGGAAAGAGAGAGCGTCTTCAGAGCCAGCGGAGGTAACAGTTCTATCTAACACACCTGTAACCCACTAATAGAATGGTTAGGCCTGGGGATTAAGGTTCTGGTGTGAGTGACAGCCACCCTCTCTTTGGGAGTCCGCATGTGACTCTTCACATTTCCTGGAAGCAGAATACCACCTCCTTAGTGCCACCTTCAAAACCCAGTGCCTTAAAGATGGGAGCCTGTTGGCAAGTGAGAAGACTTAGCATGTGAAGCCTTTGGGTGGCTATGTGAGGATCCCCTCACAGGTCCCTGCATAGAGATGTCCCTAAGCAAGCACTTCCCCCACTTCTAGAAGATGAGGTTCCTGGTGAAGGCAATGGGAGTCTCATTGCCTGCCAATGCCATTAAGCAACAAAATAACAGATGTGTCCACAGAGGGACGTGAGAGGCTTGGTAGTCAAAGGCTGCAGAGCTGGAGCCCAGCTGGAGAGTGTGGCCTGCTGTATTTGGCAGCTTTTGGCAAGGGGCGTGAGCCCCTGGTCACTGAGTCAGGCATACTGACACAGGCAGCCAGGAGCTATCCTGGCATGGATTCTGCAGATACACCAATAGGCTTATCTTCTAATCCCACCCAGTCAGATTCCAACCTGAGCAAATTCAATAGAAGGCTAGGTCATTCTGGTGACAGACTCAGGGGTCTCAAGTACTGGGTGCTTTGTACCCAAATGCCATCCCTCAGTGGGAGTGCCTTTCTTGAAAGCACCCAGTGGACTGTAAAGCAACTCCATTTGATTTTTAATGTAAACATAGCATGATGGTGGCCTCCCATTCCTGTCACCATCCTGTCCTGACAAGCTTAGCTATTCATGTTTTAAATCATGTATTTATTCTCCAGTGCCTCTTTGGCCTTGCTTGATTCTTGCCCCGTGCTAGCAGTCGCTAGTGAGGGGTGGGGTGACCAGAAGTGCAGAGAGGTGCTGGCTGGACAGCTCATGTGTGTCTTATGGGTTATACATGTATCAAAAAAAAAAAAAATCACACTTAAAAGGGCCAAAGTTTTTTTCCTACTAGAAACAAGAAAACAAAAGGCAACACAAATACATAAGCAAAGACAAACTGTAAGTCAGAGCCGCCAGACTCTCGCTGTTAGGACCACTCGCCAACCCGTGTCACTCAAGAGTACTCCTGCTAGTGCCCAGGTGTGACATTCCTCTCTCAGGTTTCCAGTGTCCTTGCTGCTGCTGAGCAGTTACCAATGCAAGTTTGTATTCCTTACAAGGCAGAAGAGTGGTCTTTCACTGTGCGTGTTCAAAGGAGGAGGTGAGACTATTATGTATTTAATGTGGAACAAAACCTAGCCTTACCGCAGCCAAGGCTGGAATTTGGTATTCTAATCTGTCCATTGCATGTAAATACCAAATGCTGTTTGGATATAAACCTTAGAAATGCAAGTGTGAACAAATGTAGCTGACCATTAATAAAACATTAATCCCATCTATCATGGCATCTGTCCCTGTCTCCTTTGTCATACTAATGGGGGTTATACGACAGGTACTGCCTGTGAGCCTGCAGTATGGGCCGACCGTTCATGTACTTGACTGAGGTTATAGGACAGGTACTGCCTGTGAGTCTGCAGTGTGGGAGCCCCACTGTTCATGTACTTGACTGAGGAACAGCATGCAGTGGAGCTCGCCCCTCCCACATCTATCCTCTGTTCCTTTGTGGGTGCCTGGCACTATAGAGCTGCTGTAGTGCATGTTAAGTGAATGCTAACACTTCCCTTTTAGGAACATGTTGTGTGTGTGCCTTTGTAGCATATGCACATAGGGGTATGGCTGTGCAGGTCCATACAAAGGCCAGAGGAGTCGTCTGTCATTCTTTATGCCCTTTCTTTGAGACAGGGCCGTATCTGAACCTAGAGCTTGTATTGTTTGGCTATGCCAGCGGCCAGCAAACCCAGCAGTCCTGACTCTGCCCTACTTCAGTGATGGGTTCTAGGCATGTATGGAAGCACACCTAGCAGTTTCAGGGATACTGGCATCTGAACTCTGGTCCTCATGTTGTCTGTGTCTTAACTGCTGAGCCATCTCTCCAGACCAGCAGTGAGTTCAGTGAGTTTCTTCATCAGGTTCTTCCAAGCATCTGCACTAGGCGCAGAGAATAAAGTCCTAACTCCTACCTCTAGTTCTGGGTGTTAGCTCCAGTTCCAAGACAGCCAACTGAAGGATCTTAAGTATTGCAACTCAAGTGAGGGCTGGGCATGATGGCATGGACCTTGAGTCCCAGTACTAGGAAGGGGAAAGTAGGAAGATCATGAATATGAGGGCAACCTGGGCTACAGAGTAATTTCCAGACTAGCCTGATCTACATAGTGAAACCCTGTCTCATAAAATAAAACAACATGAACCTGGACATGGATCAACAATTAAGAAGACTTGCTGCTCGTGCAGAGGACCTGGGGTCAATGCCCAGCACTCATATGGTAGCTTACAACCACCTGTAACTCCAGAGCATCTGATGCCCTCTTTTGACCTCCAACACAGGAATGCACATGGTGCACATACAGACAAAACACCCATTCACATAAAATTAAATCTTTAAAAAAATGTAAAAATAAACAAGAGCCCCCCAAGAGCCAGATGTAGGAAGTGGAAGCTGGCACAAGGACGCGCCCAACTGGGCATGGATTAGAACTACAAGAATAACAAGACAGAGCCAGCTTTGACCAACCTACTGGCAGCAGTCATGGAGTTACCAGGCTCCATTCTGACCAGCTTGGTGACACACCAGTATCTGTTTATCTGAGTCTGAGACTCCTGACCATGCTTTCCTGGCAAGTTTTGGCTTAATGCACTAGGATTCCTAGGTCCACCCCTTCATGTGGTGTGCTTATTCCAGCTGTGGAACACATGTAGACAGACACCAGGAGAGTGTTGGAAGAATAACACTGTGACAGGACAGTCTGGTGCACAAGAGGATGCCAGCTTCATCTTCCACTTAAACAGTTGGTGGGAGACTTTCCTAGTATGTAACTGAATGGGAGCTCCTCGTTTTAGCTGGAAGAAGCCTCCAGAGCAATGTATAGAATCCTTCTCAAGGATATGGGAATGACAGGTGAGGTGCAAAGAAATTCTTGCCACAGACATGAAACAGGGATGTGGATCAGATTACAGAGTGCTTGCCTAGCATGTGCAAGAAGCCCTGGGTTTAATTCCCATATCAAATAAGCTGATTATAGTGGTGTACACCTATAATCCTAGCACTCAGTAGGCAGAGGCAGGAAAAGGAGAAGTTCAAGATTGCCTTTGATTACATAGGAAATTCAAGGAAGCCTGGGCAACATGAGACCTTACCTTTAAAAGATATAAGTAAAAAAAAATAGTTGGACGCCAACATAGACTAAATAGTGATCACCGGGCCAACTAGAGCCATATAACAAGACCCTGTCACAAACAGACTAATAAAAAACTAAAATGGTTGATGAGATAGCTTAGTGGGTAAAGGTTTGTGCTGCCAAGGCTGACAACCTGAGCTTGATCCTGGAAGCCACACAGTGGAAGGAGAGACTCAACTCTCCACTCTGGGAAGTTTTCCTTTCCTTCAGACTAGTGCCATGGTGTGTTCACACATGTACATACAAATACACAATAAGGGTAAATAAAAACAAACCCGGAAAGCAAAACCTGATGGCACAGCTTTAAATGCAACTACTGAAGACTGAGACAAGGTAACAAGTTCAAAGGCAGAGTGCCCAGCATGTAGCAGGCCCTAGATTCAATCTCCAGTACTGCACGAGTAATAATAATAAAAAAATATGCTGGAAGATGACTCCAGGTTAATAGCACTTGGTTTTGCTGAGGACCCAAACTCACTTCCCAGCATCCGTTAACTCAGTTTCGCCACGCCCCTGCGAGGTTGAACTGACCATTAGGGACCGTTAGGGAAGGGGGCGGGGCCCATCTCTGCCTGGGAGGGGCGGGGCCTCGGCAGGGGTGGGTGGGGCCTCAGCTTGTTAAATAGTCTTGGACAGAGGTCAGATATCAAACTGGGAGGAGGCCCGCCTGGCGCTGCTTCCAGTTTCCTGGAATGTTAGTCATGCTTTTAACCCCAATTTTTGGGAGGCAGAGGCTGGCGGAGTTCTAGGCCAGCCAAGGCTACCTACTGAGATTCCGACTTAAAAACAAAAACAGGTGAAAGGGAAGGGTGAAAATGATGGAAGTACAGTACTCACCTATGAAATTCTCAAAGTTTAAAAAAAGAGAGAGACAACCACCACCTTGGGAGCCTCAGTTTCCCCCACTGTGGGTAGGAGAGGCTGGCTGATACCCAGTCCCTCCAGCCTTGGAGAGGTTGTACTACAGGCCTCGCCCCGCCAACCACAGCTCAGGTCCCAGCTGTCATGCTCAGGCCCCGCCCGCCAAGAGCCAGAGCCCAACTTCCACGGCAAGGCCCCGCCCACCATAGGCTCCCACCTACCACAACCCAGGTTCCTGCCATCTTGGCCGAGGCCCCACCCACCACAGCCCAGGCTCCGCCCCGTTCAGTCAGCGACGGGCCACGCCCCCTTCCCTAACGGTCAACGGTCGTCCAAGCCCTCAGGAGCACGGCGAGCTGGGCGGCCGCGTCGTGTCGCTGTTCTCGGGTCTCCGAGGCCATGGAGGACGCGCTGCTCGGTGCCATGACTGGCCCCGAAGACGAGCTGGGAGCCGAGCTGTTCGGGTCAGAGCGTGCGTTCGCGGACGGGCTGGCGCTGAGTCCCGCAGGGGGTGCGGCCGACCGGGATGAGCTGCCGGTGCTGGCCGACGCCTACCTGGGCGCCACCGAGCCGGGGGAACCGCTGCTGCGTGCGCTCAGTCCCCCGCCGGGCGCTGAGGTACCGGCCGCCCTGCTCGGCGACTTCCCGGGGCTGCCCGAGCTCCGCAGCTCAGACGAAGCCGCTCCGCCTCCCGCCTACAGCGTGCACGTGCTGTCGTCGTTACTTCCCGGTGCTCGCGGGCCCGCGCTGTTGCCGCTGAGCGCAGGAGTGCGCGTGATCCCAGTAAGCGCCGGCAGGGGGCACCGTCGCGCCGCCTCTCCACGTGCACCTCCTGTTGGCTGGCCCCAGCAGCATGCCCTCAAGGGAGTTAGGGCGTCCTCCACCCCCCACCCCGGTGGCACAGGCACCACAAGGGTTACCTCTCGGGTACCCCGCCTCCTCCCTGCCCAGCCTTTTCCCCTGCAGATGACTGTGCCACACTAGAAGAGTTTTTATAACTATTGCCATCACAGTGGGTGTTTGTATTGGGCATCTGCTTTGCATCATTCCTGGCCTGTTGGACTTGTGTCTCCCCACCCCACCTCTGCCCCAGAAGGGCTAGGGATCGAACCCAGGGCCTTTTGCGTGTTCTATTTGGTGTCTTCAGCCTGGTAGTTTGTGGTTGGGTGGGGGGTTGTTTTTTATATACATGCTTGTTCACACTGAAGACTTTCATCATTGAGGTTTGTTTTTTTCAGTTGATCTCCCCGCTCTTTAAATTTATGTAGAGTCTTAATGAATTCTGCTTCTCAGCCAGCTTGAAATTTCTATTCCTTGAAATTGCTATATAGCTTAGAATGACCTTGAACCTCTGATTCTCCTGCCTCCACCTCCTGAGTACACATGAGTACACATGAGCCCCACCACACCTGGCTGATACAATGCTGGAGATCAAACCCAGGGCCTACCTTATATACTAGTCAAGCATTCTTCCAACTGACCCACATCCCCAACACCTCGACTCTCTTGCCAAAAGGGAGAAATCAACCTTTTAAAGGAACCCTGCTCGGGAAACTGGGCTCCTCATCCAGCCAAGTGTGTCAGGTCTAGGGTAAGCCTTCATAGGACCTTTGTTTTATTAAATCTCTGTGGAGATGACAAGAGCCTGGCTTTGTACAGCAGTAAGTCACAGCTAGTGGAGCTCGGGACCCAAAACTATTCCCTGCTCAATTACAAGGATTCTAGCCTTCCCCACAGAAACAACCTAGCTCAGCCTCATCCCAAGGCAGAGGCCTCCTCCTGATTTCAGTGGCTCCAAATGCCAGCGGTTCAATTTACCTTAAGCAGGAACTGGCCCAGCACCTTCTGCTGGTCCTAGCTCTCTAAGAGTAGAACAGGAAAGGGAATAAGCCAGTGTAGACGACAGGTTCTCTTCTAAAGTAATCCAGGTTTAGTTATTGGGGGACAAAACACTTTTTTTTTTCAATTAGCAATAATCGCACCTCGGATAAACCTCATTGGCTACGATACTGCCACTGAGCAAAGCTTGACAAAACACTTTTTAAAAAGAAAATTTTAAAGACTTTTTTTTTGTTTTAATGTGTGAATTTGTTTACTTGTAGGTACCCTGTGAGCATGCAGTACTCAAGGAGGCCAGAAGAGGGTGCCAGATCCCCTGAAACAAATCACCTTCCAGTTGTGAGCCACTATGTGGGTGCTGGGAACTGAACCCAGGTCCTCTGCAAGAGCAATAAGTGCTTTTAATCGATGAGATGTCTTTGAAGTCTCTCTTTGAACTTTTAGGCTACTTCCTAACATAATATATTTATTACTTAAACAATGGAATTGTTCTGTTTCTATTCTAGTAACTATTCAGAGTGAATTACTAACATCTTTTTGTAGATCTTTGTTTTTGTTTTTATGAGGCAGAGTCTCATGTAGCCTAGGCTGGTCCCGATCTCTGTACCTGCACATGATCTTCACGCCTGCTCCTCCTTTCCAACAAAAGGGCTAGGATCCCAGGCTCAGGCCAGCACTCCTGACTCTTCTGTGGGAACCCTCCCACACATTTTCATGCAGTTAGGTTCAGTCTGGAAGAGTACTACTGCTGCAGTATGGATAGCTCTGGTGGTTGCTGCTGCTGAAGAGGTCAGCAATTGTGTGTGGGGGGGTAGGGGGAAGTCATTTCAGTGAGACTCCAGTGAACTACTAGCAAGTTCCCAAGGCAGCAAGCAGGAAAAAGTGTAAGTTTCCTGCATTTCCGTGAAATCTGAAATGTCTGCGTAAGACTACCATTCAAAATCTAGCTGCACTCTCTTGTTTTCTAAGGTTTGGACCACTCAAGTCTGATGTAAATTTTGTAACCATTGGGACCTTTCAGCTTTTAAATCTCATTGCTTTTTAGTAAATGTAATTTTGTCTCACTTATTTTATAATTAGATTTATTTGTGTGGGGTGGATGTTCCACAGTGCACATGTAGAGGTCAGAGGACAACTTTCAACTTTCTCTACCATGTGTGTTCTGGAGTTTGAACTCAGGTCGTCAGGCTTGGTGGCAAGTGCTCTTACCTACTGAGCTATCTTGCTGGCCCTATTTATTTCTCTTTGATGCAGGCTCTCAGTATGTTCCCAACTCTTGTCCTCTTCACACTCTGGAACTGATGGCTGTCCTCAGAGGCCTCCATCCTGGGGCTGCTCAGATGACTAGTTCCCTTTATTTCTCAAAGGAGAAATGGTTCAAACGGCTGAGGGCCAGGGCAGTCCTTGCTCTGCTGCTGACCCCAAGCTCAGACATCAGTGTTCCATGTCCTATCACTTCAGTGCACATCTGTATCCTCTAACATGACCACCACTTTTCCAGGTTGAAATCAAAGAAGCAGGTGGTAGTGTGCCAGGCGGCAGCCCTGAAGATGCAGCTTTCCAGGCCCCTCTGGCTCAGGAATCCTGTTGCAAGTTCCCATCATCCCAGGAAGCAGAGGAGGCCTCCAGCTGCCCTCGGAAGAAAGACTCTAGTCCCATGGTAACTATGCAAAAAAAAAAAAAAAAAAAAATGCTATCACTCAACCAGTCCAAGATCCCTGCCTGCCACTGGTGCTCACTTGCTAAGACAGCACTCTTTGCTTGTCTGTCTACAAAGGAGGAGAATAAACTTGAGCCCTCCGCCCCACCCTCACCCCATCCCCCAAGATTCTCATCTCTGCCCCTCCTCGGAAAATCAAATGAGGATTGGGACACTGCTGCATCCCACAGGGGGCCACCATAAGCCATGCTGTCTGCCATCTGTGTAGTGTTAGGAAATGGAGTGGGGACAGTCCACCCTAGGGTTTGGACTGATGGCTTCTATAGCTTCAGGGCATAGGCCCAACCTTTCTGCCTGCTTCCAGGTTGCTGGTGACACGGTGTAGTGGCCACCTCCAGGAACTGTTCCTGTGTAAAGTCTTATCCTTATCTCAGCCCTGCAGCAGTCCTTCAGTGCCTGCCTTAGATAACAGATACCTCCTGGCTGTCTCAGCCCTAGGCGTGATGTGTTCTGGAACTGCTCTGGAGACAGAATCACCAGCACTTCAGTACAGCTTGGACTACCCAAGCAGCACAGCCTCAGAGCCTTCAGCCACTCCAGAAACACTTGGAATAATGTCCTTGTGAAATCTGTCTTTGGGGTGCAAACACTAGTACCCGTCTGTGTCCAAGACATATTTGGATCCCCAGGTTCTGATGGCAGAGCTTCCCAGAACCTTTGAGAAGCCATAGGACAAAGGACTATGACTCTTTCCATACTGTAGGGTGACACCTCCCATCTCTTCCTGGGCTGTGGGGCCCAAAGCTGGGCATCACTTTAGGCTGTTCCCATTTTAGTGTATGCCTCTACATGGCTACATAGTCCTCTGAATGTAGCTGTGCAGGCCACTGGCCTCTTCCAGTGTCAGAGTAACTCGATCATTTGCCCTGGAACCTACTTTTCTCCTTCTAGCAGGATCATGGTGTCATTCAGATGACTTCTGTCCTTTGTGCCTGTTTGAGTTCTCCAGACAGTCTCCATACCACACGCCGGGGAGCAGCTGGGTGTGCCGGGCACTCACTCCATCAGTGCTTGGACTGCTGGCTCTGATGGGCAGATACACTGGCTTGCTGAGGATGAGTGCTCAAACCCGAGTGGGGTCTAACAGAGTTAGTCAGGCCCCATAAGTTCAACCTGGTTTCTTAGGAGTTTTCAATCATCTTTCTTAATGGTATTTATAGGAAATAAAACAACAGGCATAAAAAATCCACAAAAATCACCTGTTAGATAGCCTGGCTCTGCAGCAGGGATGAACACACAGCAAATTAAAATTAATTCTACAGATGTGCTTAGGCCCCAGAGGTCTCAGAGATAGGAAATTGGGGTTCAGGGGACAGACAGATTCCTGTCCACTAGGTTGTAAGCATCAGGAAGAAATCTCAGGTCACAACCAAGTCCTTCAGAGGATGCAGGATCAACCTATAAGTATGTGGAAACATCCCAGGAATACATGGGGTTGGGACTAGGGAGCAGCAGTTAGTGTAGAGGAGGACATGGAGACTACACCTACCTTCTTCCCCCAATTTAAACCCCAGGGTAAGTCGTCTCAGATTTCAGTCTGTTCCTACTCTGAACTGGAGTCATCTGCCCTCTTCACCATGTCATTTCAGGTGATTTGTCAGCTGAAAGGAGGCGCTCAGATGCTGTGCATAGACAACTGTGGCACAAGGGAGCTCAAAGCCCTCCATCTGCTTCCTCAGTACGATGACCAGAGCAGTTTCCCTCAGTCAGGTACCTCAGTGCAAAAGCTGCTCTGGGTCACTCACACTGGAAGTGGTCAGGAATGGGGCAGCAAATGGGCCTGTTAGGCTCATGTCCAAGATTAGGAGGGAAATGGAAGCTCTGTCAGTAGCTGGCCAGCCAGCCCAGGCTACTTGGTGAGCTCAGATGGGTGAGACACCCTGCCTAGAAAAAAAAGAAAAGAAAGATGGTGACTGAAGAACATCACAAAAGGTTGTTCTCTACATATAAACACATAGAAAGACATATACACATACACAGACATCCCCCCACACACACACAGTAACAGTAAAACAGGCCAATGGTGTATTAAATGAGCGATTGAGCAAACCAGCTGACCACAGCCTAATCTTTCCACATAGTGTTAAGTGACTCTCTCTTGTCTGACTTCCTCCACTGCCTTGCCTTCTAGTAAGTGACAGTTTTCATCAGTCTGGCTTTGCTTTGTCCTTTTAGGCAGGGGCGGATGTGGCTGGCCTGAAACATTATCAGCCTACCCAATGGCCCAAGTCCTGGCTGTTCAAATGTGCTCTAAATTATTGGCGTTTTAATAGGAACAGATTGTGTGATCAATAAGGGTGGTCCCTCTGCTTTATCCTCAGGAGTTCCAAGATGGCTTTCTAATGACCTATTTGACAGTCATTTACCCAACTCCTCATACTGACACAATAATTGACAAATGACCCCAAAGAGCCTGATCTACACTTCAAAGCTGATGAATGCTTGCTTAGTGAAAGATCAAATGATGTGTTGGGCCTGTTTAACCAAGCCCCTGCCTTGGCCTTGGCAGTGAGCCACTCTGTGTAAACCACAGGGCTCAGGCTGCTGTGATGGGAGGCAACCTTCCTACAGTGTCAGGCTAGTGTCAAGTTCAACCAGGTTGGAGCAGAGGACAAAAAGAAGTGTAACAACTCTGTCCCCATACTCCCTCCTTGATGTTCTTATCCAGGGGCTGGACCTTACCTCTGAGGATCCTCGAGTGCTGATCATCCTGGGATTCTCACATCTATCTCCCCCAAGTCCAAGCTGCACCTATGACACTTACTGGGTAGGGAGGTGTGTTTTCTCATGCCCAAATCCTGATCCCTAGAGAACCACAAAAGGTCCTTCAGTTCAATGTCCTTGTGGAGGAATTGAGGCTCTTTCTCCGTTGTTGCTTCCTGCTACTTGTAGCAAATCTGTGGTCTCCAATCTTTCCCTTACTGAAAGGATACAGAGGACCAGAGCAGGAAATAGGTGCATACTGGAGGGCTACAGGGAGGAGGAGGAGGATACACCAGGTCTCCAGGGATGTTACCTTTGGGACAAAGTACAAGTGGCTTCCTCTAGAGAGTTTAGAAAGCATTGATACCTAACAACTTAGGGCAATGCAAGAAAAACAGATGCATAGATTGAAAGTTGTTGTTAGGCTTTCATTGAAAATGTAAAATGCCTCAGAGTGTTCAGGGAATTTGCCAGGTCATGTACGGGTACCTTGGCACACAGTTTTAGAAGCTGGGTGCTAACATTTTCAGTATAGTGGACCTCTGTGATGCTCAGGACAAGCAGCTTTATGATGAAAAACAGCAAAATTAATTAAAAAGTTTAAAAAGTACACTGGCCCAAAAGGGACTAGAGAAAAATCACAAAACCCAGGAAGGGTGGTACCTCCCTATGCCACTCAGGGACTACGTACATAGTGAGTTGAGCTACCAACTTTATGAGACCCTGTCTAAAAAAGGGACTAGAGAAATGGCTTAGCAGTCAAGAGCACTTGCTGTTCATCTGGAGGCCCCAGATCCCAGTATTCACATGACTCACAAACTACCTGTGAACCCTGATCCAAGGGATCGGACACCTTCTGGCCTCTAGGTGTCTGTACACACATGACATATACCTACACATGCACATATGCATAAAAAAAATTAAAAACAAGACTAAGATCAGGGTAAGTTTAAATAGCCTTGCCTTTGGCAGACCTTCACCTTTCAGTGTCTGCTGACAATTAATGTCAGGTGTTTTCCTACAGAGCTCCCTAAGCCAATGACAACTTTAGTGGGAAGACTTCTGCCAGTGCCAGCGAAGTTAAATCTCATCACACAAGTGAGTATTCAGTACAAAAGCACACTTGATCTCGCCTCCTGGCATGCCAGTCACTGCACTTGTGTCTCCTCAGGTTATGTAGTTAACAGTGAGAGGCAGGCCTCGAGGCACATGTCTGTAATCTCAACAGTTGGGAAGTGGAGGTGGGAGGCTCAGGAGTTCAAGGTCATTCTTATCTGTAGAGCAAGTTTAAGTTCAGCCCAGGTTACATAGAACCTATCTTAACGCTATGAAAATCAATAGTGAAATGTTTACTGAGTATTTGTCCCTTCACATCTGTGTCAGACCCTAGATGGAAGACCAGAAATAGGGACGTGAGGCTGTGGGAAAGACAACAGTCAGAGCATTGGCCAGGAATCCCTTATGTCCCCATTACTGGCCCTCTGTCTGAACAAATTCTAAGTCAGATGTGCTAGCAATGGTGTGGAGAAGCAATAGAGTACACCCTCCTGAGTGTTGCAGCAGGGATTTTTATGGGAGGGGGTCAGGGTAGACAAGGTGTGGGTAGAGAAATAGAGTCCAACTGGAAAGTCTAAAAAAGAAAAAAAAAAAACGTTAGTGAGACTTCAGATGTCCAGCTCTCTTTTGAGAACATAATAGCTCAGGAATGTTTCTAGTTTGTGGACATTTGTAACTGATTGTATTTTCTTTCTCTCTCTCT
>NW_022196904.1:134770170-134806064 GCF_008632895.1 Mastomys coucha
CTCTCTCTCTCTCTCTCTCTCTCTCTCTCTCTCTCTGGTTTTTCTGAGGGTTTTTCTGCATAGCCCTGGCTGTCCTAGAACTCACTCTGTAGACCAAGCTGGCCTCAAATTCAGAAATCTGCCTGCCTCTGCCTCCCAAGTGCTGGGATTAAAGGCATGCACCACCACCATCCAGCAACTGATTGTATTTTCAACTACTAGTTTAGGGACACAAAGTGTTCCATGACAGTGTCTCCCTAAGTGATAGCTGTATGCACTGCTCCCTAGTTTGTCCTTGCTGGCCTTAGACCTTACCCCACCCTGACTGTTCTCTCCATCCCCATGGTCAGAGACTTTGTACCCTTTGGGGCCCTGGGCCCCATGCATGGGAATAGCTACAAGATGGTCTCAGCCTGTAGGCTCAATGTCAGTGGACTGTAGAGGTCATGAGGCCTGGCCCCAACCTGTAGGGACTGCTGCTGGTACTTCACACACACACATACACACACATACACACACACACACACACACACACACACACACACACACATACTCTAAAGAGACCATTCTTGCTTTTGCCTCCATCAGGTTGATAATGGAACTCTCCCATCGGCTGTCAATGGGGCTGCCTTTCCCTCTGGACCTGCTCTGCAAGGGCCACCCAAAATAGCTCTGGCTGGGTAAGAATTAAAATCAGAGGCCACTGTCTGTGATGCAAGCATCTAAGGTGCTGCTATGTAAGCTGCTCTTCCTGCTACACTGTAAAATTAACTCTGCTGAAACATCAGTAGTCATCCTATCCCCATCCCCAAAGCAGGGCCACTGACCTTCCTGTGGGTATATTAGTAGTAGGCCCTGGCTTCCCCTCCACTCTCTGCTGCCCCATGTGTGTGCTCCATGATCCCCTGGCTATAGCTCTGTCTTGGTGTACACTTGGGTGGGTAGTGCCACACTGTCTCTTCTTGGGTGTCATCAGTGCAGATCATACAGTGACAGCTGCTTATGTGGATAGTCAGGGGTTGCAGCACTGCCTCTGTGTCCCTGGCACATACTCTGTGGCAGATGTCCCATAGTCTCAGGTGGGTATGAGGTGCACTTACCCAAGTCCACTCTGTCTACTTTAATGCTATGTGTATACTGCAGCTGGTTAAACTGAGCACACTGGTAGGAACTATTGGGTCACCATGTATTAGCTGTGCTCTCTGAGCCTGTGCTGTTATTGGCAAGTGTGAGACAAGGGGCTGGAGACAAACAGGCAGAAGTCAGATGGTCTCTGGACACAGACAGTGTTAAGGCCACATGCTAGGCTCAAGTCAGTAGGACCTTAGGCTTTGGCTGTAGCACATTTGGGGCAATACTATACATAGTTGGTTGATGATTTTCCTCAAATGTTCTAGACAGAATGGGTTCTTGCTTTTGTGAGTGTAGTATGCCTGGATTGGTGGCATTCTCATTGATCATCCTATGGTGGCTGTTTATACTGGAGGAAGAAACAAGATGGCTTCTGCAGCTTGCAGCTGCTGCTGATAGCATCAGAGCTGTGCAGGGGATCAGGGAGGATCACAGGCAATGTGAAGGCTCACCACACCTTTGTTGTGATCAAGAGACACCACCCCATGCTCTGTCATGTCCAGAACCTAGTAGCAGATGCTGGCTCACAATTACAGCACTGTGGAGTTCCACTGCAGCAGCAAGTGCACTTTCCAAAGGAGCAATGTCTCTGCAGCATAGTTTGTCCTTTTCTCGTGATCATTGCTCTCTCTCACATACTGTCTTAATTTTTAAAATAAAATCCCGCAGGGCCCAAAAGCTTTTTCTTTCAAAGAGAATGCACCAAGAAACACCTGAGCTTTGAGCTGATTTTTCTGCTGTGGTAATGACCAGACCATTGTCACTCCACTGAGCCAGCCCTGCAGGGATCCTGACTGGAGAGTGGGTACAGTGTGAAGATCTGGGCCTAGAAGCTTCAGTATGGAAATTCACAGTCTGAACCAACCCACCATCCTCTCCTCTTCACATGCTCCTCAGCCCTCTTGACCAGTCAACCAGATCTGAGCGATCAGAAGGAAACTGTCACCTATAATTGTCCCTGTTAGAGGACAGAGAAGCAGCTTCCTGGGGCCCGAAAGATAAATGTGTGGCTTGGTCCAGTCCCAGAACCTGGTGCTGATTGGCTAACATATGTACCTTTTGTTACTATATTCTAGAACTCCCTGAGATAACACTTGTTGATTGGCTTTAGCACTCAGATCACCTTGCCAGGTAATGGATGTAAATCCTGCCCCATGGGTGATGTTATCATTTGTGTAGCATAACCAATTGTATGATGAGATTAGATGGTAGTTAGCATCTCCAGAGGTGTGGCTCATTTATGGTACCCTGCAGAGGTGAGGTTATCCAGATCTTGGCAGGCCTTTTGGCCCCACTAGGACAATTGTCAGACACTGTCAAAGTCACAGAAGCCTTTTCCAGTAATTTCAAGCCCAGGGAATGGTTTGTGTTTCCTATGGTCCATTTATTCCCAATGGCCTGTCTCTGCTCACAGTGTGCATCAAGACATCCTTTCAACCATAGGAAACCCACTGCCACCAGGCAGTGGTGACACACATCTTTAATCCCAGCACTTGGGAGGCAGAGGCAGGCGGATTTCTGAGTTCGAGGCCAGCCTGGTCTACAGAGTGAGTTTCAGGACATCCAGGGCTATACAGAGAAACCCTGTCTCAAACAAAACAAAACAAAGTGATGGTTCAGTAGTTAGGTTAAGAACATTTGCAGTTCTTGCATGAGGATCTGTTCCACACACCAGACAGATCACAACTGCCTGTAACTCTAGTTCCAGAGGATCTGATGCTGTCTTCTGGCCTCCACGGGTACTCCATGCACATGATACACATAATCTGCACTTAGGTACACACACATACACATCAAATACTTTAAAAAAATAAGGTAGAACACAATAAAGGAAGACACACAGACTACCAGGTCGGTGAGGCCAGGAATTCACTTGTCTCTGCCTCCCCTGTGCTAGGATTATAGGCATGTGGTATATATAGGCATATACCCAGCTTTTGTGTGGGATCTGGGGTTGGAACTTAGGTCCACATGCTTGGATGACAAGCACTTTTCACTACTGAGCCATCTCTCCAGCCCATCTGTAGCTCTTTGACACCCACTTTGTAGTGTTCAGATTTGGTGGGAAATCCCATTTAGAGGAACAGAGGCTTGAGCAGGTCAGAGGTGGAGCCTTGGGAAGGCTGCAAAACAGTAGCCAGCTGTGGGAACCACCCTCGCTGGACCTGACACCCCCATCTTACACTGGATGTGTTTAGAAGCACTTATCAGTGGCTGCTGCCTGTCCAGCTTTTAGAGCTCATTCTCTTTTTATTGTATCTTTATTTTATTTTTAGCTAGCATACAAACTAATGGACTTTGCTGTATTATACACACAACACTGTATTCTTACTCTTTGCCATGCTCTCCCTGTCCCCCCACTTCCCTCCTGGTGGTCCCCTTCTGCTTTCATGCATCTTCCCCTCTCATGATCACCATCTACTGTGTACACATATAAACAGAGTTCTTTTTCCAGACCAACCATCTGAAGACATTTTTCATTTTAATCTTTGTATGGTAACTCTAGCTTGTGGGACATAAAGTCTAAAGAGCCATGTAACTGCACCAAATCCCTGAGCTGAAATTAAATGCTTTCCTTCTGAGATAAGGGTCCTAAGGCTGGGTGGGAGGCAGTGCAGTGTGGGCCAGGTGCAGCCCCAGTTAGCACTCCATAGTCATGGGCTGATGATTTCCCCAGACCAGCAGGCAGGGCCATGCTAGGTGACTTTGGACATGACACAAGTATCCAGTCTTCAGTGCCATGGTTTGGTCGGTGTCCTCTGCCTCTTCTGTGATGTGGCACCCTCACACCCTGTCTCTGAAGGTCTGATGATTGGCATGATGTATATTGAAATTTTGTCTAAATAATTCTGTTCCCAGGATGTGGACCCTCTCTCCCAGAAGTCTCAGGCCAGGGAAAGGGGTGGGGAATCAGGGCAAGCTGTATAGTGAATGTGGGCTGATGTTGACGCTGCATCTTCATGATCTTTTCCCTGCAGAGCTCCTGCTGAGGGAGGTCCACCATGGGGCAGGACAGGAGTGGTTTCTATACTTTTACCCAGAGCAAGACTGAAAACACTGCTGGAGGCTAGGAATGGGGACAGGGCTTACAGGCAGAGCCCAGTACTTGGGAGATTGAGGCAAGGTTGCCACAATTTTGAGGATATCTTGGGCTACAGAGTGTGTTTGAGGTCAGCACGGGTTATAAACAAGTTGCTTCTTTTACAAAATAATACTGAAGGCTGGTGTTGATTGCAAACATTGGAGTGAGTCTGGCTTGATGTGGACCTCTCTGGGCTGGAACCCTAAAAGTGAGGTTGAGGGTGAGGACAGAAGCTAGGTGGGCACAGCTACAGATAAGATGTGAGGTGAGGTCAAGGAGTGGACTGAGTTCCTTATAAATATGCTGTAGCAGTGCTTTGCTTCCTAATGTACATGTGAGGCTCACTTCTGTGGCAGCAGTTTTGATGAGCAGCCAAGCCAACCTCAATCTTTTTTTGGTTTTTCAAGACAGAGTTTCTCTGTATAGCCCTGGCTGTCCTGGAACTCACTCTGTAGACCAGGCTGGCCTAGAACTCAGAAATCCACCTGCCTCTGCCTCCCAAGTGCTGGGATTAAAGGCATGCGCCACTACCACCCGGCCAACCTCAATAATCTTTACCCCATCATTTTACAGAGCAAGAAGGGGCCTCTCACTGAGCTGAGGGCATCTTCCTCGATGGGGCACACTCCAAAATGGGAGCCAGTTTGCACAATGACTGTAAATAGTTTACAGAGCAGGTTTTTTGATTTTGATGTTTTGGTTTGGTTTGGTTTTGGAGAATTTGAAACAGGGTCTCTCTGTAACCCTGTCTGTCCTGGAACTCACCATGTAGATCATGTCAGCCTAGAACTCACAGAGATCCACCTGCCTCTGCCTCCAAGTACTGGGAGTGTCAGGCCTGGCAGTGTTTTGAGACAGGGTCTCATGCAGCTCAAGCTGGCCTTGAACTCCTGATCCTCCTACCTTGTTCTCCTGAGAATTGGGGTGACAGGCCTGTACTCCTCCTCCTTCCCCATCTTAGCAGACTAGGTCATTTGGAGTCTGGAGCTCACAGCACTGGCATCCAAGGCTCCAACTTGTCTGAATCACTGTTGCTTTCTTGAGTTTCTGCTCACCTAGTCACCTTGTGTCCTGTGGCTACATTTTCCTGTGAAGTTTGTCAGTGAGGAGTTAGGTGAAGGAATTATTTGTGGTCTGGCATGAAGATGAACTTCCTCTGGGGTGTGTCTTCACTTCCCTGGAGCTGTGGTTCCTAAATTGGACAACAAAAAGTTTCAACCAGTAAGATCTGCTGCCTACCAAGGAAACATGGCACAGGACATCACAGGCAGGTCCTTGAACACTGTTTTGACCTCTCCACAATACCTGGGGCAGGATGACCCAGAAAGCATTTCCATCAGCCATCCTGGAGCAAGGTAGACCTAGAGGTGGCAGCAGTCACACACCATTAAGTGTTCACTGGTACTGACAAAAGGGAACACAACCTTCAAGTGTGTAGGGCTGTCTATGAGGTTTCCCAGGTAACAATGGGAGTAGACTGATGGCAAAGGAAACCTGTACCTTGTACCATAATCCCTAAATGCTCATGGTGCAGGACCAGTGGGAATGCCATGCTCAGTTTGTCCCTGCTGCCACTAATGTTGCTATGCCAACGTGACTTGATGGGTCAGGGCTGTTGGCACAGGGGAGCAGTGCTGCCCAGAAGAAGCTGTGGTGACAGCTTGGTAGAAATAGCTCCATGTCTACTCACTGCTGTGACAGGGAGAGTGGAGAACAGAGCAGTGGATCGATGATGGGCAGTGTGTCTTCCAGGAACTGGTGTTGCTTCAAACTGCCTTTGGAAGCCAAATGGCTGGACTAGTTTGTCTTTCTTCTGTGTTAGTAGTTAGAAGACATCACACCCCTGCTTCCAATTCTATTTTTCCTATAAAAAATTCAAAGGAGGGCTGGAGAGATAGCTCAGCAGTTAAGAGCACTGACTGCTCTTCCAAAGGTCCTGAGTTCAAATCCCAGCAACCATATGGTGGCTCATAACCACCTATCATGAGATCTGATGCCCTCTTCTGGTGCATCTGAAGACAGCTACAGTGTACTAAGATATAATAATAAATAAATTAAAAAAAAAAATTCAAAGGAAACCCCTAAACTAAGTCACATGTCCTTGTATGCATTGCTCTCACCTCAGGCTGCCTATACATGACACAGTGAGTTCTCCCTCACAGGTACTGTGACTGCTTCTCCAGTGGGGACTTCTGCAACAGCTGCAGCTGCAACAACCTGCGCCATGAGCTTGAGCGTTTCAAAGCCATTAAGGTAATGCACTTGGTTGTCTGTGAATGGTCTCCAGAGTCCAATTCAGGCGGAAGCATAGACAGGCACAGTGACCAGGGCTGTAGTGATACCCAGCAGTCTGGGGCACTTCAGGGCTGCAGCAGAGTCTGGGAAGCTCTGACTGAAGAGTATAGTCTGTGTCGGCTCTAGGTTCATAACTATGGTTGGGCTGTGCCCTGTGGGGAGGTACACTGTATCACCTGAGAATGGGAAGCACTTGGTTAGGCCTCACAGACTTTAAACTTTCATTCCTTTAGTTTCAGGTGCAAGAAGATCTAAGCTTTCTCAAGTCAGCTGCAGGCAGACTGCAGGAGACTGCTGTATCTATGCCTTCCTGTGGGCTCAAGGACCAGGGGATAGGAGGGATAGCTAGGCTGGGCCTGACAACCTCTCCAGAGACACACTTCCAGGGCCCTCAAGAGCCATAAGCTAAGGCTGGAGGGTGTTCTGTTCAATGGAGCAGAAATGACCCTGAGCCTTGGTCAATTTGTCTTTTATCCCACTCTCTAGAACTGTTTATTTCCTCCTCTTGAATGCAGATATATCACTTAGAAGTGTATTAATAATTCAGATCTGGCTAGACCTGGAGGACAAAAGAGAATGGCCAAGAATGGCCATGGCCCTGAGCTTCACAGCAGTTGATTGTTCTTTTTATGTAGCAATAAGTGCCATCTGTTAGTGTGAGATCAGGATTCTCATGTGCCAGAGATGGGAACATGGCTTGATAAAGTGCTACTCTGAGAAATGATTAGCAGACACTCTGACAGATAAATGTTTGCCTAGATGTCACCCAACATGTTCCTCCCTAACACACAGCCAATGGAAGCTGGAGGAAATTCTCACGGAGACTTGCCAAGCAAGTTCCCAGCATCTTTGTTCATAGTAGACAAAACCTGCCACAAGCCCACAGCCCCTTAATGGTGGGAGAGAGCATCTGCCAGCTAGGTAAATACAGAATGCCACACACCATAGGGAAAGACTAGTTGTCCCTTCCAGGGGAAGGAGTCAGGTTGGCCTGGCCCTTGTTCTGGGCCATGAACACACTGTCTACCCAACACCCCTACAGTTTTTAAGCTCCCAAGTTTGCCAACAGAATTAAATGAAAGATAGCATGCATCAGAGAGAAAGATGGCTAGATGTTGGTGTGAGCTCTTTGCTATGCCATGGCCTCTCCTGCCTCAGGCAAAAGTGCAAGGCATACTGGGAAGGCACCCCGACTTTCTTATGTACTATTCTCTACAGTACATATGGTGGGCTATCAAATGCAGAGAAAGGGGTCAGTGCTTCTAGAACCCAGCCACCATCACAGTTCTGTGTGAGGTGAGGCATAGCTGCACAGAAGCCTTGAGGCCTCTCGCATGTCCTGAGGCTCTAACTCCCTCAGGGGCTTCCCCTGCACGGTCTTCCCTTGCACAGAGTTTCTGACTCCCATGTATTTCCTGATGGTTTTCTGTTCTTTCTTAGGCGTGTCTTGATAGAAATCCTGAAGCTTTCCAACCAAAAATGGGAAAAAGCCGGCTGGGAGCTGCTAAGCTTCGACACAGCAAAGGGTGCAACTGTAAGCGCTCAGGCTGCCTGAAGAACTACTGTGAGTGTTATGAGGCAAGTGGCAGCTTCCTGGAATAAGCAGAGACATCCAAGTAGCTTTGTAGTTTTACATTTGCTGTAATGTAAAAAGGGATGCTCAATCCCTGTCCATCCTTCCCCATGTGATAATAAGGGGCTGTCAACTTGGCAGGATGTAGAGCCACTGGGAAACAGGCCTCTAAGGAATGTCATGGTCAGACTTAACTGTCACCTTGGCAGGGTCTAGAGTCACCTGGGAAACAGGCCTCTGGACATGCTATGGGGATTATCTTGAGGTGGAAGAAAGACCTGCCCACTAGGGGCAGCACCATTCCCTAGCTTCAATCCTGAACTGTGTAAGTGGAGAGAGGGAGCTCAGCAGCAGCATTCATCACCTTTGCTTCCTGATTGTGGATCCCAGCTGCTTCAAGTGCCTATCTTCTCGACTTCCTCTCCATGCTGGATTGCACCCTTGCTCCGTGTGCTGAAGTGAGCCATTTCTTCTCTGAGTTGCTTTTGTTCAGAGTATTTTATCACAGCATCAGGAAACAAAACTAAGACTCTATCTTTTTTTTGTAGGCAGGTCTCATGTAGTTCAGGCTGGCCAAGGATACTGACCTTGAATCTATGGTTCTCCTGGGTTATGGCCATTCACTAATGCTGCTATGTCTGTTCCCTTCCCTGGTAAACAGCCTCTAGTGTTAATCTGAACTAATCTGGTCAAGCAGATGTGAGTGCTGGGTGCTTTATGGGGGAACCCTGATTTCATCAAAGCATTTTTTATCATCAGGCCAAAATCATGTGTTCTTCCATTTGCAAATGCATTGCTTGCAAAAACTATGAAGAAAGTCCAGAGCGAAAAATGCTGATGAGCACACCCCACTACATGGAGCCTGGGGACTTTGAGAGCAGCCACCATCTGTCCCCAGTCAAGTTCTCAGGACCTCCAAAACTGAGAAAAAATAGGTAAGTGCTCTAAACAGTTAGGTGGGGTGATTCTGAAGGAGGCTTAGAAACCACATCTGCACTAGCTGGAGCCTGCAGAGCTACAGGGGACAGGAGGGACACGAAGATGGAAACCCAGTGTGCAAGGTGGCTACTGTGGTTAAGGTAGCCTGCTCTATAATCATGAGAACCAGAGTTCAAATCCTAGCTCCCATATAAAAAGTCAGGCTTGATGGTCTATGCCAGTGATCCCAGTACTAGGGATGGAGACAGGATCCCTGGGGCTCACTGGCTAGCCAGGTAAGCCAATTGATGAGCTCCAGGTCAATGAATGACACTATCCTTAAAAATATGGTGGACCATCTGGGGAAAACACTCAAAGGTAAAGCCTTGCTTTGCAAGCCTGAGAGTGAAGCATGGGTGGGTGGGCAGGTGCTTGTAATCCCAGTGCATGGGATGCAAAGACTCAATTATATATATATATATATATATATATATATATATATATATATATATATATATATATATATATATATATGTATATATATATACATATATGTGTATACATACATATACATATATATGTATGTATATATATTTTTTTTCACTCAAAATATAAGGTGGAAGAACAATCAAGGAAGACACCCAGTGTCAACAGCTACCCTTCACACACTTGCATGCAATTACACACATCCATACACAGGCATCACACACCTCACATGTACACAAAAACACACACACACCCAAAACCTAACCGACCAAAGGAAGAACACTCCTTTAAGTGACATGCAGTTAGTCATTCGGGTGTGACAAATGGACCAACTTCATTCTGCAAAGCCAAACCCAGGCTTATTCAATTAGAGATGAGAAAAGTGCTCCCTCCAAGCCTGCATCCTCCATGATGCTCTCCCCATCCTGGGGCAACCCTCTCTGAGGTTGAGTGTGAGCCCTGCTCATAGCTGGCTGGGTAAGCATCCTTGCTCCAGAGCTCAGAGAGGAAACTCCAAGTCCTAAAAAACCCAGCCCAGGCCACACTTCTTCAGGGTTCCCAGGGTGAGATGTCCTCATGGTATGCCCATAGGTGTAACAGGAGAGTCTCAGAGCCATGTGGTACTTTGCAGCTCCTGATGTCCTACAACTAGGACAAGCAGACCCCTACCCTGGCTGTTACACTGCCACCTCTCATCTGCTGACTTACACTGGGAGCTGAGGGCCTCTGTACACTGTCTGGGAGTTCTACATTGCCAAGACTTGTGTGACCTGTGGGCTTGCCACTGAAGCACATAAGCCTCTGGGTCTGGCTCCCTTGCTGCTTCCCGAAGCCCAGCCTCATGCTTTCTTCTATTTAGTTATTTACTTCTGGTGTGCTGACAGCATTTCTCCCTCTAACCCAAACTAGGTCACGGGCATGGGCCAGTGGGCTCTGCTCAAATAAAACCCATTTTATTAGCAGAAAGGGACATACATAGCTCCTTTTCGCCCCCAGCAATTTCACTTGTGTATAAAATGTGTTGTGATAATAGTCCCCGTCTTGCTCGATCTTCACCGACTCTATTCCTTTGATCCCTCTTCCAAACTTGCTCTCCTCCTCCTATCTGGTTTTTTCTTTTTCTTCCTTTTGGCATTTGTGTGTGTGTGTGTGTGTGTGTGTGTGTGTGTGTGTGTGTGTGTGCACATGTGACTTTTTGTGTCTACTTAGGGCTTCTCATCTGTGCCTGGGGTAGTTATTTACTGGGGCATGGGCAGTTTACTAGTGGCTACATCCCTGCAGAAAATGTCCCTTTACACCAGCAGCCATTAGCTACCAGTCATTCCTCAGAGAGGGCTGGGGCCACTTGAGCCCCTCCCCCATCCATTCTAGGGTGTGGAAAGATGCAGTCCTGTAGAGATCTTCTAAGGTGTTGCCTGGGGCTTGAGGGGAGGTGATGTAGGTAACCTCTCTACAGGCCATTGACTCTTGAACTAGAGTGATTGGGTGCCACTCTGCTGAATGAAGAAGGTGCTGAGTAGCTGTGTCTCTCCCCAGGCAGGCCTTCTCTTGTATCTCCTGGGAGGTAGTGGAGGCCACATGTGCCTGCCTACTGGCCCAGGGTGAGGAGGCAGAACAGGAGCGCTGCTCTCCAATTCTGGCGGAGCAGATGGTTCTGGAGGAGTTCGGAAGGTGCCTGTCGCAGATTCTCCACATCGAGTTCAAGTCCAAGGGGCTGAAAATTGAGTAGAGTGCAAGCTGGTAAAGGGGGAACGCTTGTGGCAAGTCTCAGCCCTGGGAGTCTGCACCAAGGAAGCTGGTGCAGAGGGAGGAGCAGGAGGCCCTGCATCATGGCCAGGTCAGCTGCGAGGTCTGAGTGATCTGCGTGGTACTGGCCAGCCTACTCAAGGTATCCTAAAGTGCAAGCAGGCAGAGCTGCCCTGGGGATGGACACTGGCCCTCCTGTCCCTGGGGAGGCCCTCTGGAGGACCCCCTGCCCTGCATAAAAAAGAGGGTGGCTTTCTGCTTGTTGTTTATATGTTTGCTTTTCAAATTGCTTAGTAGTACCTCCATTCACGTTGTTATGAGCCAGCTTCAAGTTAGAGAGCTAGGCTCTCCAGGTGGACTCTGTCCGAGTCACACACAAGTCAGGTGGCCAACAGGGGTCTTCCAGGCCAGGCCTGTGACAGGAGATGTGGGAGGAGGGTTGGGTTGAAGCTGGGTTTGTTTGGGTTTTCTCGTATGCTTTTTTTTTCCTGTATTTCTGCTTGAAGTGGGAAAATTTGTCTCCTGTCCAACCCTCTTCTCCATAATTACTGCTGCACTGTCGCCTGCAGACCAGTCACAGTGACCTCAGACACCAGCAGGTGAGGTGGCTTACTATGCATACCCACACTGTGTTTTGTTGTGAGAGTAAACCTTTCCAGATTCCCAGTTGGAACTAGGTTAGTGCTGAAAATATATTTGTCTTAATACCTACTCTGGACTCCACGGAGACTTTGTCCTTTCTTGAGTCTATGGGAAACATTCATGAGTCTAATAGCACTGCCACCTCATCATTTGGAGAGTGTTAGGAAACCTGGGCACTGACAGGACGTGGCTGGAGGCTGGTTTCGGGAAGCCAGAAGCTCACTGACAAGAAGGAAAGGACTGGAGATGGCTCAGCAGTAAAGTGCTTGCAGCACCAGCCTGAGGACCAGAGCATAACCCAGAATCTGTGTCAAAGATGAACACCCTACCCCCACCCCCACATGCAAACACAAAAGCAAAAAGGACAGGCACCAACTTGTAACCCCAGTGCTAGGGAAGCAGAGACAGGAGGCTCCTGGGACTCACTGGCACAGCCTTATTGGCAAATTGCAGGTGGAAGAGAGCCTGGCTCCAAAGGCAAGGTGGATGGCTCCTGTACACATGCGCCTTTGCACTGACACACACACACAAACACAGCAGGAAACACAGATCTAGAGAAGTTAGAAGATGGTAAGGGTGACTGGATAGCTATGCACTGCTGACCCAGAGACTGGGTTGCCACTGACGGAGCCTAGAGGTCAGGAGGCTCTGATGAGCTGGAACTCCCCAGAACTAGAATGACAGCTTTCCATTAGGGTTCCCCCACCACTGAAGCCAGGGAGAAGGAAGGCTGCCACTTAACAAAGTGGCCTTGACAGATCCCTGGACCATGTGCCAGATATTGGGAGGGACAGGTGGGAGGGCTGAGGTGAGACAAGGCTGGCCCAGTTGCTAGCCTGGAGAATTGGGATGGAGACACATGATGCTTATGCCCTAGACAAGAGGGAGCAAGGCTAGAAGGATGCAACATAGGATTGGCTTCAGGCTGTAGGGCTGACTGGAACAGCCCAGGTGCCATCCTTCTGGGGACTCTTTTTGAAGCAATATGACCTCCAGACCTGCCTTGACACACGGCAGGGCCCAGTAATCTGTTTTCTGTAAGCCTCAGGGTCCAGATGCCTATTCAGGTCAGCATTAAGTGTGGAAGGAAGAGTAAGGGGGACTGGAGAAATGACTCAGTGGATAGGAACTCTTGCTTCTCTTCCAGAGACATGAGGGTGTTTGCTAGCACCCATATTGGGTGACTCCCGACCACCTGTAGATCCAGCTCCAGGCTCCAGAAGCCTGCACACACATGCACATGGCTCCCTCTTTTAGACTTTTTAAAAAGAAGAGTAAAAAGAGTAGGAAGGGGGCCGGGTGGTTTAATCCAGGAAGACAATCTTCGTGCATGTAGCACCTGGCCTAGGAGTAGAAACTGGGTCTGAATCACAGGAGTATATGAGAGGGAGTGGTAGAACCTGGGGACACCAAGCTGGCATCAGCTAGTGTCCCTTGAAGGGACAGGGAAGTAGAGTTGCATTTGCTGTGGGGTTAGATTCACCCTTGGTGTGAAGCCTCTATGAACTCCTTTAGTCTCCTCTGTTCTGCAGAGGACCCACATAGGCTGCCAGGTGAGGCCAGTACTTCAGCCTGTCCTCCTGCGAGGGAGACACAGGAGGCAAGGCTCAGCTCCGTCTATTACGTGGGTACCTGGCTCCTGTCACCTGGTTTCTTCTCTGATCAGGTATTATCTGCTTTCTGCTCAGCGCCAGTTCTTCCTGTCTCCATAGCCACCGCTGCAGGTGGGCTTGTACCCATTTTGTGCCTTCGTTCAGTTCACCTCAGCAGCACACTAGACGGCTGCATCAGACTGAGCTGAGCAGCAGAAAACTTCCTGGGCACAGCAAGAGCTGACAGCTTGCAGTCCTTGTGGAATTCAGGTTTAAACCTTACCTAATGCATGGGTGATGGATGGCTACCATTACCTTTTAAAACATACTATGGGGAGCCAGAGGGATGGCTCAACAGGTAAAAGTACTCCTGCCACGCCTGTGGATCTGAGTTCAGTACACAAGGTGCATACGTGCATGTGCATATATGTACACAAAATACAATAAGCAACCACACTGGAGGGGGCAGCCATAGACTGCAGTATAGAAGAACCAAACAGTCCCAGATACTTGCTAGTTTTTATTATGTCACACAATATAATTACTCCAGTCAAAACATCTTAATTGTAATAGCACAGCATCAGAGCAGAGAACAGAGGGCTGGTTTAGGGGTTGGCAGGAGATGATTCTTAGCCTCGAGTGAATAAATCACAGCACAGGGACACACGTGCACAGTGGGCGTGGTCTCAGGACTGCTCTAGGTCTTCTGAGGAGGCGGCCAAGGGGATGCCAGGCAGGCTGTCGAGAGCCCCAGCCTCTAAAGAATAGCAGTCAGGTAGTTAGCATGAGAGAACTGAATTGCAGTACCTATGGAGAGGGGTGAGTTCTCACTGTGGGGACCCTGATTTGGGGACAGCATCTGAAGGACTATCCACTCTTCAAAAAAGGCAGGCCATTGGAAGTGTGAAGCTGGTATCCAAGGACACTTTCTCATGAGATCAAAACTAAATGGAAGCTCAGAACCCCTAACAGAGCTATGGTGCCCTCTGCAAGAACAGCCATGGAGATTTCTGAAAATCCTGAGGCTTTCTAGAGGCCTGGGGCCCTGGGGTTGAAGACTCTAACACCATCTCCCTGCCCTGATGGATGGCTTCACTTATGTAAAGATTTCATTTGTATGTTGTGGTGTGTGTGTGGTGTGGTATGTGTATGTTGTGGGATGTGTGTGTATGTTGTGTGTGTGTCCTCAAAGCAGGAAGGGGGTGTCAGATCTTCTGACACTGAAGTTACAAGAGGTTGTGAGCCACCTGACATAGATGCTGGGAACTGAACTAAGGTCCTTTGCAAGAGCAGCAAATGCTCTCAAGTCCCAGGCCATTGCTCCAATCTGCCCACACACATGCACATTCACACACACACACACACACACACACACACACACACACCAAGTTTTAAATCTCCTCTCCAGCTCCTACAGGGCAGAAACTGAGTGAGGAAACAGCTTCCTTCCAAAGCTGGCCTGCAGGCACTGTGCTAACACAATATGGCTTCTCATGGCCTTACAGAACCTGGCTTGAGGTATACTATACCCTAAAAAAAGACTATGCCAAAAATAGGGGCCAGAAGAGTGACCTGTCCAAAGCTTCACTCTCTTCCCACATCAACCTGGTCCTGGCAACAGCCCCAGCACATGATGCTCGAGTGTGACTAGCCTCAGTTCTAACATAGTGCATGGGGTAGTGGATGTTTCCCTTTTCACTTTTTTTCCTGCCAGTACTAGGGACAGCTGCAGCCCAAGACACCATTTCAGATGGAAATCACTCCCATACCTTTAAGGTGCAAGAAACTGAGAAACTCCATTATCGTGCGGACAACGTTGCTCTCAGGCAGGGGCACATCAACACTTCCTAGACAATGGAAAAGAACAATATTCACAGCCTGCTTCCCCACCACCCTCCTCAAAGGCCAGGGAGGCTGGCTGAGAGCCTGGGGACATCCTAAGCCATCCAGGGCTTTTCTAGAGAAGTGGAAGGGGGGATTGGGGGAGGTCCTGGGCCAGCTCTCCCAGGGGGTCTCTGTGGCCAGCCCCCTTGTTGTAGCTGTATGCCCCAAGACTTTGCTCCCCAGTCCTGGCAATTGAGAGGTGTGTGAGGCTGCTGGCTCTCAGGCCTGGCTAGGGCAGCCTTAGGCTAGCACGGGAGCAGGAGGATGGTGGGTGTCACACCATATGCCTACATGCACCTGCGAGTCCAGGAATGATGGCATGAACATTTGGGACTCAGGCCTTACCTGGTCTCCCTTCCTCCACTTCCAGTTGTAACTCCCTCTTGCCTGTGAGGCCATGCTTGTCGCTAAATGATCTGTGGTTGTCAATGGCATCTGTTTGCAGACCAGAGAGGGAGGATCTGTCACTGTGGTGCATCCCATTTCCAAGCCCAGGGAAGACCCCACACAGCTGGGCCACCAGCATAAAGCCAAGTGTGGAAGCCCCAGCAGAGGATAGCATCTCCAGGGGGTGTTGCACAGGGCTCTAGGCAGGTTTTGTTTCTCAAAGGATGACCACACACATCTGCAGCATGAACAACCCTCACAGCATCTGCAGCATGAACACATGGCTTCATGCAGACTCTGGGGCTGAGAAGCATAGGCACCTCTCCACTGTCCCCTCCATGCTGGTGGACTGGGGACAGGAGCTGGATGGATGTACATTTTGCTTCTACTCACAAGTCTGGGGACAGTGAGTACTGCCTTATCGGGTAGGCATCTCAGATCCCGCTGGACATGTAAATTTAAAAGCAGAACTAACTAGGCAGCTCTCAGGAGAGAGCCATTGTCTTCTAGCCTGGTCTCCTCCTCTAGGATAGTTCACATCTGAAGGCATTAACGCAAGTCACAAACATGCAGGACACCAACTAGGATCCAGGGTGGGCGGGGAGCATATGTGGTGGTGGTGGTGGTGAGAGCACCAGACACTTCTGTCTTCGAGCACTGCCTTTCCCCTCTGGCAGTCTCTCACTCTAGAGCTGTACCCACCCCCCTATGATTCCACAGCCCCAAACAAAATCCCTACCTCTGGTGGTCACATGTGAGAGAGCATTCACATTACACAGAAACAACATCAAACTCAAAAGACAATCACCAATCTCCATCTCCCACAGTATGACAGTGTTGGGATGCAAGAATGAGCCATGGACAAAATGGGTGCTTACACAATGGGTTCGTGTAAGGTGCTGAAGTGACAACAGGGCTGAGACTGGGGAGTAGGTTTGAGAAAAAAAAATTGACTCAAGTGGGTCTCAAGGTAGGGTGTCTGGCTACCTTCAGTTTGTCAGAGTTCTCTATCAGAGCTCAGAGGACTGCTTCAGGATACCATGAAGTGGGAGAGGGTATTTAGGGAGACCTGGGGACTCAGAGAGCCCAAACAGAACTCCAAGGAGACCTAAAAGACTCCTCCAGAAAATTTGAATAAAGCCCCATGGAGGCAGGTGAGGTGGGGAAGTCAGTAAAAGAAACTTCTACAAGGAGCAGGTGCAGATCAGTGAGGGGAGGTCCCTGGTGAGCCCTGAGGATGTCGGATGCTGAGTGTCAGGGCAGGTTTCAGAAGTGGAAGAGAAAGGAGGTTCAAGCCAGAGCAGGCTCTCAGAGGCTCTGCATAGACAGCAGGAGGATAAGCGCTGGGGTTCCCAGGAGGCTGGTATGGATGATGTCAGGAGACCCCAGGAATGAGCTCATTTGCTACAAATAAGAGTGGAGGCCTGTAGGAATCAGGCCTTTCAGGGAATGAGAGTGCCCCACTCCCCTGTTCCTGCCACCACCCACAATGCAGCAGTGGGTTAGGCTAATGGAAACCCACAGTCCCCAAAGCCACATGGGAATGCCCCCTGCTTCTTTGCATCTGAGAGTAAATGGGCTATGAGAACAGTGCCTGGCTGGCTCCCATAGTCACATCAGGACACACAATCCAGCCTCAGCATCCAGCCCTGAATCACTCACGTGGGCCCAGAAGGTAGCCAGCGCTGTTCAGGGTCCAACCTCTCTTCTCCTTTGCCTAAAACAGGATGATGACACAGGGGTCAGACAGTCTAGGTCCCTGGGCTGAGGAGCAGAATAGCCTGTACTTGGCTCCCCAACACGACACAGCAGAAACCTGGGCATCCAGGCTGCCTGGAGTGATTGCATTTGACCCAAACACACTACTATGTGCACTAATTCAGGGTCCACTAATGCTCAAGCCAGACCAGGACTCAGCGGCTGATAATGCCAGAGTCTTACAATAACCCCCAGTATTGTCTTCAGAGCCAAGTGACAGGCTTACTTCCAAGCAACCCCAGGGCTGAGGGCTGAGCCACCAGTACTTCTGGGCTTCAGGGGAGGTTAGTCTATCACAGGCGTTGGCCAACAAATAGGAGACTTTTCCTTGCTGTTCTGTTGAGACAGCACTTTATATAGATAGCTCGGGTTGGCCTAAAAATCTATATGTAGGGAAGGTCTGCCTTGAACTTTTGGTCCTCCTGCCTCTACCTCCCTCCTGAGTGCTGGGATCTGAAACCTGGGGTCCCTACACCTGGCCATGAATGGAACCATTTTGAACCTGTATCGAGATAGTCCTCAGCCCTTCTCCTGGGACCCTCCCTACCTCCAGCACCTTCAGGGACATGGCCCCTTCCTCCCACCCCTGCCATGGGGACAGTGAACCATCCTTTGTTCCAGGCAGATCCTCAGGTCTGACATCCTTAGTCCTCTTTACAGGTCGAGACTGTCCAAGGTACTTACGGGCATCCCAAGCCCCAGAGTGGCTGACAGGGTCGCAACCAACAGGAGCCAGGCTAGCAGGATAACGCTGCCTCTGGCCATCTGGAAGGAAAGAAGTAGATTAGTTGACACTACCTGAGCAGCCCTGCACATGCAAACGCACACGTCTGGGGGTGGGGGTGGGGCACTTGGCCTGCGGACAGCGATGGTATCGGCGTGGGAGTGGTGGGGTGAAGGGGACAGAGCTGTGAGGGGTGCGAGGGCAGCGATGGGGAGCCAACCGCACGAGGACTAGGGCCTGGCAAGCCTCGGTGGGACGCGGGTACCTTGAGCAGGGGTGAGAACCGGGTGTGGCTGGTCAGTGCAGGTCCAAGGATCTCGGTCCCGGCGTGGCGTAGAGTGGCGGGCCGGAGGGTCGCTCACTGCATGGCGCAGCTCAGCAGCGTGGGGAAGCGCACGAGGATCCCTCGACGTGTCCGCGGCAGAAGCTGCGCTGCCGCCGCTATTTATGCCCGGTGGGAGCTGCCGCGTCACCCGCTCGGCGCCGCCTCCTGCGAGTCCCAAGGGCCGCTGTGACCGGAACCCGCTCCTCCTGCTCCAGGGGCTCAGGAGAGGACCACCCTCAGTCCCAGACCATCACCCGGCCAACCCTGCCTCGCAAAGTCACTCCCACCTCTCCGCCCCGTGCACAAGAGTGAGTCCCCTCCTCCCCCGTATTCACACAAGAGTGAATCCCGACACCCCATCCTGAGGCGGGCAGAAGGTCTAGCTCTCCTTCCCAGGGCTGGGGCTGGAATGGACCACTCCAAAGCCCAAGCAAGACCAGTCACAGACACCTCCTGAGAAATCAAATTCCCAGGTCCAGCTCTGCACCTGGATGTGACTGCAGCTTCCCTACCCTGGTTCAGGGTCCTCCACTCCTGTTTTGCTGGGGAAAAGGGGGATGGGGGAGGTGCAGCCATTCAGGGCTGAGGGCAGGGTGGACGGTGGCTGGCCGCTGTGCATCGTCCCTCCATCATCCTAACCATCCGTTTTCCCTTGGAGCCTCATCTCCTGAGTGGGCTCTATCTAGCTGTGGTTGAGTCCTGCAGAGCCCCAGGCCAGATTCTTGCCAAGGGCCAGAGCTGTTGGCGCCCCGGGAGTTTAGCCACCTGTGCAGGGACAGCACACAGGCATACACATACCCTGAAATCACACCTCAGGACAGACTCAAAGTGTGAGATATTTCAGCCAGGTTCAGCTCTCTGATGAATGCCTCAGCCTTCGAGGCTCATCAGGAGCACTCTGTCACCTGGCTCAGAAGTGGACCCCACTAGCATTGTCAGCCAGGTCCTGAGAAGCCTGTACACGCAAGAGAAGAGAGTTCCTGCTCTTGGCTTAACATGGCTCCTTTGCTGGAGCAAGCAGCAGCGTCATCACATGAGACATGGTCACTCGGGCTAACCTCAGTGTCCTGATGAACACTGGCCTGACCCTGTGCCGAGGAGCCCCCTCTTCCCCTAAGACCTATCTGGGACCCTGAGGTGAGCAGAATACAAGGCAAACAGTGAATGTTAATATCACATTCCAAGTGTCTCCACACTAGACTTAGGAGGCTGTGTAGACTCAGGCCACTCCTGGAGGGATCCACTGACCCACAGGGACAGGAAGGCCACAGAGTGCTGGAAGAGTCTGGGTCATCATGCCTGGGTGGGTGTGTCCTGGCTTACATGTAGAAGTCAAGAGACAACTTTGTAAAGTTAGTTCTCTCCTTTCATGTTTATATGGATCTAGGAGTTTGAACTTGGGTCTCTAGGCTTGTACTGTCTTTACCCACTAAGACTTCTTGCTGGCCCTCTTTTTAACAAAATGATACTTTGCCTCTGAGTCATCCCTCTTCTTGCAAATGTTCAAACCCTATAGTTGGATAACACCCTGCTGCCCGCATCTCCCACTGTCTCCAGAGAAGTCCAACCTCAGGCAGGCTAGGGTCCCAAGCCCTGCTGGAATCTCAGCAAGGGGAGAGGACCGTGCCTCTCACATTGGCCACGGGCTGAGATCTGTGCCAGCTGACCAGAGGACAGAACCTCAAAGTGACCCCTGCTCGGAAGCAGCCAGGGTAGGGGGCCAAGCAGAACAAGCAAGTCTGCCCATAGCCAATAAGAACATCTTGAAAGACTGGAAGCCAGACCCAGCAGCAAGGGCCCACAGCTCAGCTGACCCAGCTAAGGTGGATGGTGTCAAGCCTAGAACTTCAAGGCCAGCCTAGGCAATGTGGCCAGACACCATCTCAAAAAGTCAATAAAATAGAATTAAAAAAAAAAAAAAAAAGAGCCAGACCAAGCCTGGCCACTGCTCTTACATGCCTCACAGTGAAACCAGGTATGTCCATAAGCATATACTGAGTGTTATGAATTCATATAAAGAGGATAGCAAGCTGGGCGTGGTGGTCTGCACTGTTATCTCAGCACCTGGAAGGCAGAGCAGCAAGAGCTGTAAATTCACTCTTGGCTACACAGCTCCAGGCTCTGTGAAAAGGGATGGGGACTCAGGCCCACCCTTCAATGCCGCTCCACCACGTGCCCCTGATGTCATTATCCCCCACTTTGCTTGGGTGAGGGGATTTCTCTCTAGCTCTTAGAATGTGGCTGGCTCCTCCTGGGGAAACACAGGGAGGAAGGCAGACAAGAACAGGAGGGGCTGTGGCTCCCCATATCACTGACAGATTCACTCCTACAAATGAGGACAGGGTGCAAGATGGCAGGTCTCTGCTTCCTGGTACATGCTGTGCTGGAACCCACAGGCTGATTCTAATGGGCTCCTCACTCAGCAATGACCCAATGGAGTCACCGTCAACTTGTCATCTTCAAGGCAGCCCAGCGTGAAGCTAGCAAAATGGGTCACCATTAGAGTAATGGACACAGCACACAAAGAGTCATTTCCTACCTGTAAGTCCAGGCTTCCTCAGAAGTCCTGCTTGCTGCTGCCTGCTGCCAAGGAAAAATACTCAAATCTGAATACCAAAGAGAGCTGGGGGCTGGAGGACAGCTGGAGTATGTCTCAGCAGTGCTGAGACACTGCACCTATGGGCCTGAAATCATCAACACAGAGGCCTGTCCCCGCATAGGGATTCTAATCTATTGCAGACCTAAATAAACAATTCTCCGAATAACTACTTAGTTATACTTGGTTATCATGAGAAGGGCCGTGGATTCAGGGAGCCAGACCTAACAGGCAGGTTAACATCTGTCTGGGTGAGCCAGGGCTCTGTACTCTCCAAGTGGAGGACAGCTCGTGGATATGTGAATATGCCTCTTCTCAGCTTCCTTCTTCCTTCTGTGTGGAGTTTGAAGGTGGGGGCTGGAGGGGAGCAACCATCTTGGAGCCCAAGGTGATGGCAGTGGATGAGAGCCAGACTAATGGAGCTGTGTTTGTGGGTACTGGAAACTGGGTCTTGTGCTGCCAGCCGCTAGGCTTGTTTCAGAACAGAGGGAAAGTCTCTTTTTTGTTCAAGGCCTTGTTATTTTGGAGTTTTACAGTGGATGCATTTGGAGCTACTTATGATCAACATCTCCCATGAAACACCCGATGTCTGATGGATAAGTGAGCATATACAAGCAAATGGAAGAATAAGTCATCCATCGTCAATGGTACTGATGCTGGGAAGATAGACTCATGAAGGGAGAGGCTGGGGAGAGCTGTCAGACAGATAAGCACCACTGCACTTCACTGTGACCTCATGATGACTGGAAAAGCAACCAAGGAAATGGCTGGGTGATATAAAACTGGCTGACCTTCACCCTGGAGATGCCTGTGTACTTGACTATCTCTTCCCTCGGTTTCTAGCTGGTTCCTTCCATCCGACCCTAGTAACACAGAGGCCATTGGAAAAAAGTCTCCAGGCATAATTCTCTCTGGGGAAAACAGTAGTGGGGCTAGGGTTTGTGGTACAGGAGTAGACCATGTGCTTAGAATCCCCCACCGAGGGGCTAGGAGTGTGGCTCAGTGGTACAATGTTGTCAGGCACCCACAAACCATATAAATAAAACATTACAACAAAACAAAATATCGCCTTGGGAAAATGTTAGCTAAAGCAATGTGTCAGCAGATAGAACTGAACCAAATTTTTGCATTTGTATTTGGATTTTTATGTGCATAGGGGTTTTGCCAGAATGTTTGTTATGTATGCCAAGTGCATGGAGTACCTATGGGGACCAGATGGTGGAGTCAGATCCCCTAGAACGGGAGTTACAAGGGATTGTGAGCAGCCATGGGGATGCTGGGAGTCGAACCTGGGTTCTCTGGTAGAATAGCTACTTCCGCAGGGCGGTGGTGGCACACGTCTTTAATCCCAGCACTTGGGAGGCAGAGGCAGGTGGATCTCTGAGTTCGAGGCCAGCCTGGTCTACAGAGTGAGTTCCAGGACAGCCAGGGCTACATAGAGAAACCCTGTCTCGGAAAACAAAAACAAACAAACAAACAAAAAGCACAGCTACTTCTCTTAACTGCTGAGCAGCTCTCCAGCCCTATGCTGTTTTTCTATGTTAATTCTGGAATGTCTGTTTAATTTAATTTGTTGTTCATGGTGTGTGTGTTTGCTTATGTGTACAGGCATGTCCATGTCCAGGTGAGAGTGCATGTGGAGGCCTGTGGTTCCCCCAGGACATGCCCCGCCCCCCCAGCTTTATTTTGTTTTGTCTTGAGACTTGGTCTCTCAGTGGGATCTGAAGCTTGCAAATTAGGCTCTGCTGACTAGACCCTGAGCCCTAAGGCTCTGCCTGACTGTCTCCCAGCAGTGGGATTACAAGTGTGCACCATTTATGCCCAGGGTTTTTACATAGCTGTTGGGGATAGAGCACAGTCCCTTGATCACACAGCAACCAATTTATAGACCACTCTCTCTAGCCCCTGTTAGCATACATTAATTATGACATGTCTGTCTATGCATATAGTGTCATTTGGTTATATCTGCCTCCCATTAGAGAATTCTGTCTTAAGAAGCTTCTGGAAGGTGGTTCCCCACTCCTGCCCGATCTTAAAGGCCCAGGGGCAGGCAGCCAAGGCAGTGCTTTGTGGTGAGGTCCTTTGTGTGACCCTGGTTAGGCCCCATGGCTCTGAGGCTGGAAGAAGAGAGACAGGGGACATGGGAGGACCTGTGATCTGCTTCAGGTAGGGCTTTAAGGCAATATGTTTCCTGGGCCAGGGCAACACCCCTTTCTTGTGACACCCCCACCCCACACACAGTTGCCTTGCCCACAGCAACTCTACCCACTGGCCTTCCCATCAGGAAGGAGTTTTGAGGGCTGAGCCTTTACTGGGAACTGTAGAGATGATCAGCTACACGCCCCCTCCTGGTAGTCTGGGATTCCACGGCACCCTGGGGTGACTCACCCAGCTCAGCCTGGAGCAGGGGAACTGCTGTGGAGCAGGCCACTGCCCACGGTGGGGGCTGAGGTAGTTGGTGACTCAGCTCCAGCCCTGGCCAGCTGCACCTGTTTCCTGGCCTTGAGTCAGACAGACCCATAGCACTGTCCAGGCCAGCCGGGGCCCATTTGGCTTTCGGGATGTAAAGTCTCTGGAGGGTCAGTCGGCTGAGGAGGATATTCGACCTCCACCTGAGCTGTGCATCAGAGTCATCCACAGACTTGTCTCTGTCTCCTTCTAAGTGACTCAGCACACTTCAGGGGATTACCTCTATGTCGCCAGCCCTCATTCAGAGTGTGGCATCCATTCCCTTAAGCACCAGTGTCCCTTCTGCCACTGCCCCTCAGAGGGGCCAGCTGTCGGACTTCAAGGACAGCTTCTGAGCCTTCCCACAGGGGCTGCTTTTCTTCTTGACACCCACTTCACTTTCTCCTGATGGCTTCTCAGGTTGGCACTGTGTATCATCATGTCCCTGCATGTTCAGAACCTCAAGTGCTGAGCTGCTGCTTCCCACAGGGACAACGCCATTAACCAGCCTCCTCCCAGCTGGACTTTGTGAGCAGACATTTCCACTAGAGTCACAGGAGCCACTGTGGGTCTGTATGACTGGGCTGAGAAGCCCTACCAGGTCCACTGAAGCAGCCCCTAAGTTCATCTACCCACTCCTCCTTGGGGGCCCCCCGACCTGCTCACCAATACCCTCACAGCTCTAGGCTTTTCCTGCTCATCCCATCTAGAATCCTTCCTGCTGTGTATGCAACCACACCACTTTCCTAGGGTGGAGGGGTTACTGGGACATGGAGTTTCCCATGTCAAATCCAAGGCAATCTGGGACACTGGTGGGTTGCCCCTCTCCCTTCATGTCTGCATGTCTGCTCCTCACCTCACCTTAGGAAATCTGCCTTGCATCCCATAGGATGCTCCTGTGTCCTGTCCCTCTCCTCTCCACCCCACCCATCCTGACCCGAGCACCCCGAGACCTCCTTTCTCTGAGTGTTTCCTGTAACACAGCACCCTGTTCACCACTCCCCAAATGGTTAGGCATGGTTAGGCACATACAAACAGAAAATGTGAGCTAAACTGGAAATTCGGATAGACAATTTTAAATTTTTTCTCGTATTTTTAAAAGATCTATTTATTTTTATTTCATGTGTCGATATTCTCTTTCTCTTTCTCCCTCTCTCTCTCTCTCTCTCTCTCTCTCTCTCTCTCTCTCTCTCTCTCTTTCTCTCTCTCTCTCTCTCTCTCTCTGTGTGTGTGTGTGTGTGTGTACACCACATGTTTGCAGTGCCCATGCAGGCCAGAAGAGGGAATGGAATCAGAAACAGTTGTGAACCACTGTTCTCTGTGAGCCATCCAGGTCCTCTGGAGGAGCAGCTCTCTCTCTAGCCCCTAAAAACCTCCTTACTCTTATGTAAGTTCACAAAACATCCCTGAGAAGGACAGAAGACAGTTTTCAAGAGTCAGTTCTCTCCTACCCAGGAATTGAACTCAGGTCACCAGGCTTGGCAGCAAGTGCCTTTCCTGCTGAGCCATCTCACCAGCCCAACAAATGAGTATTTTTGAATATACGCTTCATGAAATACTCAGAATATATAATCCAAAAGATTGCATATCTGGGCCATCACACGTGATTTGAGGGTCTTTTGTTTTTAATTAATAAACTAATTTATTTGTTTACATGTATAGGCTTATGTCTGCCCATACATCTGTTCACCATGTGCACACAGTGGTCACAGAGACCAGAAGAGACTTCTGGTGATCTGAAGTCTAAATGTAACTGGATGCCCCACATTTTTGCCTGCCCCTAGGTCCCTAGGGTGGGAGCCCAGTCCTCAAGAGCTGAACTCTAGGGGTGGAGAGATGGCTCAGTGGTTAAGAGCACTGGCTGCTCTTACAGAAGAGCAGGTTCAATTCCCAGCACCTACATGGCTACTAATAACTTTATGTAACTCAGCTACAAGGGACTTCATGCTCTCTTCTGCCCTCTGTGACCCCTGCATGTGTATGGTGCACAGATGTACATGCAGACAAAACACCTGTACATGTCAACAAATAAATTATTTATTAATTAAAAAAATAAAGCTGAGCTCTCCAGCCAGGTGTGATGTTCCAGGCATGGCGGTACACACCTTCGATGCTCTAAAAGAGGCAGAAATAGGCAGAGCTCAAGGTCCGTCTCATCTACATGGCAAGTTCTAGGCTTGCCTAAGGTGGTTAATGCTATTCTCAGAAAAAGCACACTAACCAACGAATGCACATCACCAGCTAAGCCATTGGCTAGTGGAGCCACAGAAAATGACAAGTCCTGATGGGGTCTGTGGTGGCGTGAATATGCTCGACCCATAGGGAGTGGTACTTTTAGGAGGTGTGGCCTTGGAAGAAGTGTGCCACTCTGGGGGTGGGCTTTGAGGTCTCATAGACGCTCGAGCCTGACCAGAGTCAGTTTTCTCTTGACTGGCTTTGGATCAAGATGTAGAACTCTCAGCTCCTCCAGCACCATGCCTGCCTGGATGCTGCCATGCTTCCTGCCTTGATGATAATAGACTGAACCTCTGAACCTGTAAGCCAGTCCCAATAAACTGTTTTCCCTTATAGGAGTTGCCTTGGTCATGGTGTCTCTTCATAGCAGTGGAAACCCTAACTAAAATAGGCCTTTTTTTTTTTAACCATAAATCTGCTAGAAAAAAAATGGATATAAGAATTAATTAAGAGGAAATCCAGTTAATGGGCCCTTAGTGCCTACGTACATTTTCTCCCACTGTGGTACACAATAACATCTTGCATTGTGACCTAGGTGGGGGGGAATTAAATTCCCAAACCCTGTTATTCTATTTGAAGAGTCATGTTGAACTCAACAAGGAAAGGACATGGCCAATTACTGTCTCCAGGGACAGCTTTTTCCGGGGAGTGCAGCTGTCCTGCAAGCTGCCCTGCAAGCTGCCCGGATGGCAGCCCCTGGCTGACAGCTGGCCTGGGCCAGCGCCATGGCCAGGGAAACTCACTCTGGATATGAGCAAGAGTGTGTGTGGAGGGGGTTGCAGGAATGTTTCAGGAAAATTTGTCAGGAAATGACACTCAGGAACAGCTGTCAAACCTGCCCCTGACTCCCAGCTACTGTCCTCCTCCCTGCTCTGTCCCCCATGAAGGGACCAGGCAAAGTCCTCCTTCCCAGACTTCTACTGCTTTGTGTAACAGATTTCTCCAAAATGGAGTGGCAGGTGCTAAGAGAGCCCATTTCTCCCACTCAATGCAACATCGCCGTGGGGTCCTTTAGCCTTTGACTCAGTTTATGTGAATTGGTGCTGACTGAAGGCCTGAAGCACCCAGGGGACAGTGGTGGCATCTCCAGGGCCAGCTCTTTTATTTCCCTCCTGTGGTTGCTTTGGCCTCCTCATAATACGGCAGCTAAGTGTCAAACAAGAGAAAGGAAGAGACAGCCTTCCACCAGCCAGGCCTGATTTCCACATCACTTCTCTTATGTTGTATCTGGTAAAACAGCCACAGCTCAACCTGGACGTAGGGATGTGTGGCAGTGAGGAGCAGCCCCTCTTATGGCGACACTCCAGGTCCCCTTTAAGCTTCTGAAATTCAAATCTGATGTCATCTCTTCTTTCCTGAAGACTTGGGAACTGCCATTCCCATTGATCAAGTTCAAATGTCTTGCCAGCATTCCAGGCTCTCCAGGTCTGACTTGAGCCCATCTTCCCAGTGTCTTCATTGGCCTTCTCACTCCTCACCTGGAGTCTACACTTGGTCCGCACCCTTGAGTTTCCAGTGGTACACTTGGCTCTTGTTCTAGAAACACCTGTCCATCTCGCCTGCCGCTGGGAATAGACCTAAATGGCATCATATTGACTTGAATCACTTTTCTCTCAACCAGTCACATGGCCATAAGATAGTGGATACTGACCAGCTAGGCCCAACACTAGGGTGGAGTCAGTCCCTCCTGTGCCACAGGGGGATACTTCCAGGGGGTAGCTGCTCACCCCAGCCCACAGGTGTCTAGGAGGAAGTGGAGATGAGCGGAGAAATGAGCCCGGGCACCGGAGCCTGTTGCTCCCTGCTCTGTGAATCCATTGACAGCAAGAGAGACCCAAGGATGTGGTCGTGCATACCTGGGTCCCCGATGGCCTTCAGAGACAGGCCAGCTGGTGCCTCAGGGGACAGAGCCCTGCATTACTGGTGCCAAGTGCGTACATGAGAGGAAAGCAGCATCCACTCTGGTTCAGAGAACGTAAGTCAGGACCTGGCAGCCAGAGTAGGGCAGGGCCCTCAGTGATATCCTGAGCCCTAATGAGGTGTTTCTACAAAGATGAAAGGCCTCCTGGGCTGTCCAGCTTGCCAGACTACAGTAGCACATCTTTCATGTCTCGTCCTCTTTCATCTGGGGAGCTGCTCACAATGGGCTTAAGTGGTGGGGCTGGTTTTGTCTATGCTAAGATCAGTCCACAGAACCCTGGCGGTCTCTGGCTGTCCTGAATGGCCTCTGTCCCTTCTGAACTCCTTCCAAGGTGTTTGCAGATGTCTCCCACTCCTCCCTGGGACTCTAGGCGACTCTAATACCTTTCCTCACCACTTGCCTCCTGGTACTTTGGACCCTTCAAGATCAGACCACCACCCTTACCTGGCCTCAGGAGGAAAGCTCGTGCAGACACTCCCCTCCACTGTAGACACAGTGTAGGGGCCACCCAATCTGCCCTTCTCCTCACCCTAGCTTCAGACTAGGGAGGTACCAGCTATCTCAAAGTCACACCCCAAACAGAGAGACGGCTTGGCCTTTCTGGGGGAAGGGTTAGCTTGAGACCCAAGGGCAGGAAGAAGGCCTGAGCTGGACTGAGGCCCCTCCTTGACCCATCCTAACCCTCATGGCCTCTAGTGTGGGTCAAAGGGAAGCTGTAGAAGGAGATGGGCAGCCTGGGTGGTTGATTAGTATTTCAGGAGGGACAACAAGCTTCCTGGGTCTCTACATAGAAGACGGGTTTGAAACAAGCCGGGTGGTGGTGGTGCACGCCTTTAATCCCAGCACTTGGGAGGCAGAGGCAGGCAGATTTCTGAGTTCGAGGCCAGCCTGGTCTACAGAGTGAGTTCCAGGACAGCCGGGACTATACAGAGAAACCCTGTCTCGAAAAAAAAAAGAAGAAGAAGAAGAAAGAAAGAAAGAAAAAGAAAAAGAAAACAAACAAACAAACAAAAAAGCAAAAAAGAAGACAGGCTTGGTCCCAGGTGGGAACCAGATCCCTTGGAACTGGAGTTAAATAGTTGTGTATTTCGAACTGCATCTGGGTCCTCTGCAAAAGCAGTCAGTGTTCTTTACTGCTGAGCCCCTCCAAAATAATGTATTTTGTCCCTTTGGGCTCATTGTCTTTCAAACAGGGTGAGCTCAATGCCCCTTGGATCTGGGAAACTTTCTGTCAACCAATGAGTGGTCCCACATCGTCTCATGGGGAGGGGAAAGCCAGTACAAGATAACAGGCTGGCACTTAAACTCTCTGTGACAAGGGAGAAGATGAAATAGCATTTAGCACCCTTCTCCGCTAAGAGTTCAGCCGTGAAAACAGCTCTTGGCATTTTTGTCCTATTAACTAAGAAGAGATTTCAAATTACTATCAGATATCCCCTTTTTCATGACACAGTGTTTTTTAAAATGGGGTGGGATGCCCCAGCATAGCAGAGAAAAGAGAGTCAGGTACCGGCTGTGGAGACCTGTGGCCTGTGGGAACCCTTGGGCTCTAGTCCTACAAGCTACAACGAGGTCCCACAGGATCTGGCCACCTTGACCTGAAGAAAAGCAGGCTGTCAAAAAGCACAATGTGGTCCACCCACTCCTAGTAGGTCCCCAAGAAGAGCATAGGAGGTCAAGTTCATAGAGTCCCAGGGAGGATGGACCTTGCCAGAATAGGAGTTTGCAACAGTTACTCACAGATCTGAAACTAAGCAAGCAGGACCTAGTGGGCAGCGTTGGTCCCCAAGCCCCCAGGTCTGATCACGCTCTTTCTCTGAGAAAGGAAAGCCGAGTTTTCTAAGGAAGTGTATTTGCAAAGCTTCCAGAGCAAAAGAGATGGCTCTGTGGGTAAAGGTGCCTGACATCAAGCCAGATGACCTGAGTGGAAGAAGAAAATCAGCTCTGACTTCTACACATGTTCCATGGCATGTGTGCACACACACACAGTACACATATATGCCTACCATTGCTCATACAGTAGTGATATGTGTCTATGCACATTTAATACCAGCGGAAACACACCTGCACATGTATCCTGCTTTACACATACACACATCACAAGCACTTGCACTTGGTCATTTGGCCTGGTTACATGGGGATTGCCAGTTAGGAAAGCCCAGTTCCATAGGGATGGTGGTGTGACATGCTGCATCCCACCAAACCCTCCCTGGGTGTCAGGGCACTGAGGGGGCAGCCTCCCAGTAAACATCTGCGATGCCTGTCTGCAACAGGGCCTGCCTCTTGCTGTGCTCACCTTCCTCGGTCCAGCTGCTTATGTAAGCTCTATCCTAACTGGACCTCCAAGGAAATTAGGGGAGACTCTGACGAGAGTCGGTGGAACCCTATGTGGAGGGGCAGGCTGGAAGATGCTGCCAGGCTGAGCGCCAAGGACAGAGCCCCCGGACAGAGGGTCAAGTTCATCTTTCTCTGGTCTCTGGTTTTGCTGCTAAAAATGAGGGTGAGAATTAGGGAAGCTGCAGTTGTGTGAGTGGCCTGGCATCCCAGGCTCAGCTCTTGCTTCAGACTTGGGAACTGATTTATACCCTTCTCACAACAGCAGGAGCTGGTGTTCCCTCCCTCTCCCTGCCTCTCCCTGTCTCCTCTCCCTCTCCCTCCCTCTCCCTCTCCCCCCCATCTCCCTCTCCCTGCCTCTCCCTTTCCCCCTTCCCCTCTCCTTCTCCCTCTCTCCTCTCCCTCCCTCTTCCTCTTTCTCTCTCTAACATTTTTTGATTTTTTTTAATTTTTAAGATTATATATATTTACTTATTTTGAAGATCATTTAACTTTTAATTTGTTTTAGATTTATTTATTTGACTTGATGCACGTGTATATCTGTGCACTGCATTCAGGGCCCTCAGCTGTCAGAAGAGGGAGTCAGATCCCCTGGAACAGAGTTACAGACGGTTGTAAGCTGCCATGTGAGTGCTGGGAATTGAACCCTGATCTGGCAGAGCAGCCACCTCTCTGGACTGTTTCTCTCAGTGTGCTTGCTTGTGCTACCGTGGGCATGTGGCGTTCTGGCCACAACTGTGGGAGTCGGCGCTCCTTACAATGTCGGTTCTAAGGGTCAAACTCAGGTCTTCACACTTGGTGCAAATGTTCTTGCCCACTCCCGGATGCCAGGATTCCAAGTCTGTCACCACAGGTGACTCCCAGCTGCGGTTGTAAACATTTCTCTTTCATTAGAGCAAAGGACCTGCTTGCCATGGCCTTCTGATGGTTCTGGGAAAGGGACGGGGCTGTGGCAGGAGGCTTAGAATGTCACGAGTGAGGAGTTTCTCTGGGAGTGAAGATCCGAGACTTCATTTAGCTTCCGTGTCCCAGCTCTGTGTGGGAGCCAGGCCTCAGTTTCCCTATCTCATCACCCTGCTCAGGTCTAAAGGCTGGGAAGGGTGTGGTATAGGAGCTACTGAAACAGGGAACATCTGCGGGGAAGAGGCCAAGCCATTCCCAAGGGAGCCCACATGGCAGAGCTCTGAGATCCCAGTGGCTCCTGGGCATCCTGTGCTGCCTGGGACTACACAGTAACAGTCCCTCAGGCCAGGCAGGCCAATGCTCCAGTCTGCCAACCAAGGCTTGGGAACTCAGGCACTGAGTGAAATGGAAGTCCAGAGGCTGAGCAGGGAGGAGAGGGTCTGGGAGGGACATGAGGAGACCAGCATTCTCCATGCCTGAGGATTCATCTTCACAGCCCCATTGGCCTGGGTTCAAACCCTCCTTCTGGCCCCCCCGCCCCTTGTGTGGGTTACCTCACACAAGCAACTAAACTTCTCTGAGCTCTCCTTACCTTGAAGGTGGTTGGCAACCTCCGCCCTGAGTTAGAAGCTGTTGGTTGTCATAACTGACTTAGGGGAAAAGGAGACTGGTCATATCAGAAGACAACATGGCCTTGGGCGACCCTGGAGCCCACTCACCTGTTCTCTTCTTTGTCCCCTCCCCTGTGGCTCCTCCACTTTGTTCCAGCCACTGGAGGACAAGGCGAAGGTCCCCACAGTGAGATTTCCCTCTCCAGACACCTTCCACGCATCCCAGAGCGCTCTGTCTTCCAGCTGAACTCGCTCTTGATGGGGGTTTTTATTTTATTTTATTTAATCTTTTTATTGTTGTTTGTTTGTTGGTTTTGTTTGTTTGTGTAGCCATGGCTGTCCTGAAACTTGTTCTGTGGACCAGGCTGACTTGGAACTCACAGAGATCCACCTGGCTCTGCCTCCCGAGTGCTGGGATTAAAGGTGTGTACCACGGCCGACTCCAACCCCAAATTCTACTTTGTGAAGTCTGACTGATCCAGTCCGAGTCAGACGCCTAGCCTGATCCCTCCACCTGTGTGGTGGAGGTCTGGGAGTGTAGAGAGCTTCGTGACATGAAAAGGCTTCTGGGTACCAGGCCACACAGGAGGTCAGGGACTGTGGGAATCACTGTGAGCTAAGAATAGTTCACACAAGCTCGCCAGGACTTGAAGTGGGTCTGCATAACCTCTAATCTAATGCATCAGTGCCATAGTAGCTACATTGTTAATCTGACACTTGCCTTAGAGGGACGTGGGAACCTCACTTGAGGAACTGCCTCCATCAGATTGGCCTGTGTGTGAATCTGTGGGGTGGGGCATCCTCTTGATTGTTGAGTGGTTGTGGATGGTGCCACCCCAGGAGATGTGAGCCTGACAAAGCATGGTAAGCAGGAAATGGTCACATCTGTGTCTGAGTCCTGCCCTGACTTCTCAGAGATCGAATGTGATTGGGACCCGTGAGCCAAATAAACCCTTTCCTCTCCGAGTTGCTTTTGGTCAGGGTTTTGGCATAGCAATAGGAGGCTAAGTAGAGCAGCCCCTAACTCAACAAGACTGCAGATCTTTAAGGGGAGGAACCTTCGAGAGAAGTACCAAGAGGCAATCTCAGGATATACGGAAAAAGAGAACGATCCTGCGCCATGGCTCTGAAGGCACCCAGGACAGCCCATAGCAGATGGTAGAGAGAGACAGAGCAGCCCCACACCCAGGCTCTGGGAGTAACCAGGCAGCTTGAGCTGAGCTGGCAGCCGCAGCCACGATCCTCACCCTGAACCACAGCGATCATCACTGTGACCCAGAGCTAGACAGGACTCCGAGGAGCTGAGGAACGCCGTCAGAAGGGTCGCAGTGTCCTCCTGGCTGTCCTGACAGCCTTGGGCTTATGTAACCATCAAAGCCCATTTTCCATATTAAGTGACGCAGCTTCCCTCCCGGGCTGTGAATGACTCTGCCATTCTCCCAGCCTCACCAACTTGTCAATGTCACAGAGAAACTTGTAAAAAAAAAAAATTCAAATTACTCTTGGAAGGATTTATAAAGAGTCAATATTTTGAGGATGAATATTTCTTCTAGTTCCCTACTCCCGGGGGTGGGGAGAGGGAGGTCCTATATCTCAGGCTGGCCTCCAAATTGCTCTGTAGCTAAGGATGGCCCTCACAGCTAAGGGACTTGTTTTATATACTTAATAACTTTATATACTTGATAACAATAATTTTCTAAGCACAGATTTCCTTCTTCTCCCTCTCCCTCCCTCTCCCTTCCCCTTACCCCTCTCCTCTCTCTCTCTCTTCTCTCTCTCCCTCTCTCTAACATTTTTACTGAAAAGAGGGAAAGGAAGAAAATAGCAACAGGCAGGGTCTGCAGCTAGTAGGCAGAGTGTTTACCTGATACACAGACCCAAGTTCCTTCTCAGAATGGAGGAAAGAACAATGGAAATCATATTGTAACAAAAGTCCCACGCCATGCCTAACAGGGCCCCGCCCCCAACAGGGCCCGGCCCCCAACAGGGCCCGGCCCCCAACAGGGCTCCATATTTCACCGAGCTGCCTAAGCAGAGAACTCAATTTAGTTTCCAGGACTGGTGTGGCAGCTCACTGTCACACTGCAGTCCCAGGACATCCAGGACTCTCGTCTGATCTCTGAGAAAACCCAAACACACATGCAAGACCACAGGTGTCGATGACAAAATTGACCGAAGCACAGTGCATGCTGGGTAGGGGTGAGGTGCTTAGCCTCACAGCAGGACCAGAGCTGAGGGCAGCGGTCCTCACTAACTGACTGTTCCTTAGTTAGTTAGTTAGTTAGTTAGTTACTGACTGGAAGCCCATTTTGCTCTACTAAGGAAGCTTGGTTCAGTTGTGTGGCGTCTACAGAGTGAGTGCCAGGACAGAAAGGGAGGGCTACACAGGAAAAAACGAAACCAACCAACCAACTAAAACAAAACAAGAGCATATGTTCTTGCAGCAGACCTGAACTCAATTCCTAATACTCACAGCCATCTTTAGCTCCAGGCCCAGTTCCAAGGGATCTGATGGCTTCTTCTGACCCTCAGGGGCACCAGACATGTATGTGCACCTATATACTTGGAGGCAAACATCTGTGCACATTAAAAACGGAAAGCAGGGCAGGGCTATATACGGGCCTCTAACCCCACTGCTAGGGCCTGGAGGCAGGAGGATTTCCTGGCTGCCAGTCTAGGTTTAGGTTCCGTGAGAGACCTTGACTCAAAGGACAGAGCAGGACACAAGATGTCCTCTGTGAGTGTGCAGGCACCATATACACTCGTGCCCACACTCACACATGTGTACACACACATGTGTAGGCACTACATGCGTGAGCACATGCTCCAGTACACACATACACACACACACACACACACACACACACACACACACACACACACACACACACGACAGTTGTGAGGAAGCAGGAGCAGAAGGGTCGGGGTTTCAGATCAGCCTCAGTTATGCAGTGAGCTCCCAGCATGGGTACCTGAGAGCTTGTCTTAAAATACAAAATTAAACTAAAGGGAAGTAAGACTTAATGAGCCCACTGGGGCAAACTATACAGTTCAATGGGACCTTCGCCTGCACACTCCCCATGGGGCTGCGGGGCAGCAGTGGCGTTCGTGTTTGGTCTTGGCTGATGTGTGTATCTCAGTGGATATAGTTCTGTCTGTAAGGTGGTGGTCGGTGGGGGCGCCTGTGTACCTGTAAAGCTACTCTAACACTGCTGTGTGCAGTGTGGGCTTGCTACCTGTGTGCACCTGCCCTGGTGGCTCTAGTGACCTCGACTTGTCTCACCCCTCCCCGTGCCAGGACATCAAAGGCAAGGACTACACCAAGGAAGGACAGAGCCCCGGGGAGGCTAAGTGCAGGGCCTCAGGCTTATCACACTGGTGGAGAGTGGCTCTCTTTGTTTCTCTGAGTGGTTGGCACTCAGCTCACTGTCCCAGCTGTGGCCTGGTCCTGGGGCACTTGCCACCTTAAACAATGTCCTGACCTTTCACTGAGACTCCTGCCACGCCCTGTCCTCCTCTCCCATCTCAGACAGGCTGACAGCCCGGTGACCCCAGCCACTGCCTGCAAATCAGATTTGATTTATTAGGTTATTTCTGCCCTTTACAGAACAGCGTCAAGATGCCTGGCAGCCTTCTAGATTGAATGACACCTCTCCCCCTAAAATGAACTTTTCTTAAAATAAAAGTCCTCCAGCCCCCAGGGAGGTGTCAGTGTGGGGTCTGGAGCTTGCACCCTACTTCTGATCAACAGATCAACAGAGAATGCCGCCCCACCCACAGCCACACCCACTGGCCATGCTGTTTCCCCTTCAGTGCAGGCTGCTCACTGGCTCATTCATGGTGAGACATGGTAGGTCCCTTAGGTTCAGGACACAACACAAAGAACTAAGACCTCTAAGGGGGTGGCTCTGTGGCCCTGACTGCTCTGGGCAGTTCCCAATTCCTCTTTCAGAGAACTAGGCCTCTGGGTACTGACCCCTGAGTCGCTGAGCCTGCCAGTTTTCATGATCAGTTGCCTAGAGGGAGAGGGGGAATCCTAATGGATAGGAACACTGAGGCTAAGCCCAGCCTACAGGGCTAGTACACAGAGGAGAGCTACTTCCATGTGTGGGGGCCCCTGGGCTCTGAGATGACCCTAGTCATGGCTTACAGAGCCTTATCCCATCAACCCGGCAGGAGAAAGGGGTTGTGGTGGTTAGGGTGACAATGGTTCTTGTCTTTAACACTGTTCTATTGCTGTGAAGAGACACATGTGACCATTGTTAGCATCAAGAACCTGCCTGCAGCAGATATGTGGGCGGGTCCACAGACCTGTCACCAAGGC
>NW_022196904.1:134811665-134823311 GCF_008632895.1 Mastomys coucha
TACACATGAAACTGCCTGGGCCTGGTGTCTGCAGACGCTTTCTGCCGCGACTCAAAACCCATCAACCATAGCAAATCTTATTTAAAAACAAAAGCAAAAAGCATCTAACTGGAAGTTTGCTTACAGTTTCAAAAAGTTAGTCCATTATCATCATGGCAGGGAACATGGTGGCAGGGAGGTCAGCCTGGTGCTGGAGAGGTAGACAAGAGCTTCATCTTGATCTGCAGGCAGAGAAAGAGAGAGAGAAAGAGAGAGAGAGATAGAGAGAGATAGAGAGATAGAGAGAGAGAGAGAGAGAGAGAGAGAGAGAGGTCTCACATAGGTGTTTGAAACTTCAAGACCCATCCCTAGTGACACAATTTCTCCAACAAGGCCACACCTTTAACCCTTCTAATCCTTTCAGACAGTTCCACTCCCTGGAGACTAAGTATTCAAGTATGAGCCTTTGAGGACCATTCTTATTTAAACCACCACAGCCCCATAGGCTCACATGTTTGAATACTTGGTCCCCAGTCAGTGGAACTTTGGGACAAGGTTAGGAGGTGTGGCCTTGTTGGAGTAGATGTGTCACTGAGAGCTGGCTTTGTGGACCGAGAAGTCAGCTCTCAGTTGTTCCTCGTCTTTGCACTGCCATCGGACTAGATCTAAGCTCAGAGACCAGAAGCCCAGCTGAGTGCCATCTTTTGAAAGTTGCTTTGTCACAGCGTTAGAGACGGGGAGTGGGCTTGCTGTGACAGGCCTGACCAGGATGTTGTGGGGAGTGATGTGTTTATAAAAAGATAAAGAGAGGAGGGAGATGTTTATGGAGGTTTGGAGGAAGGGGGTGACTCGGAGGGCCCATGCTGAGGCATCCCTTCCCCCTGAGGGTCCAGGTATAGTATAGAATAGAGTTTATTCAGGGAGGGGAATTAAGAGGGTAGGGGAGAGAGAGAGAGAGAGAGAGAGAGAGAGAGAGAGAGAGAGAGAAGAGAAGTAGAAGACTAGAGGAGTAGAGGCTGGCCATGAACACGTGGAGAAGGGGGGAGGGGAAGGCAAGCAGGGAAAGAGCAAGAGAGGAGCAAGAGGGCAAGCAGGGGGCAGGCAGCTCCTTTTATAGTGAGTCAAGCCTGCCTGGCTGTTGACAGGAAACTGTGGGTGGGGCTTAGACAGAAGGCTAACAAAGGAGACTTTGAGGGTCTAGGGAAGTGATTGAATGCTGTAAGCAGGCTTAGCGGCCATCCTAGTGGGAACTTAGAAGACAGTAGCTCTGAGAGCAATGTGGACTATGGAGGCGCAGCTAAAGTGGTGTTAGAGGGGAGCAGTATTAGCCACAGGGCTAGAGGCCATTCTTGTGATATTTTGGCAAAGAATGTGTCTACCTTATAACCCTGTCCTAAGAATCTTCCTGAGGCTAAATTGAAGAAAAATTGGACTAATTTTCTTGTCAGAAGAGATCTCAAGACAGCCTGATAGTGACTCTGCCATGTGGTTATGAGTGGGCACGCTAATGCTGGTCCTCAGTGAGAAAGAGCTAGTGGGGCAGAAAGATGCACAGACTGTCCAGTTAGGAGAGAAAAGGAACACCAGGGAGCGCCAGGGAGCACGAGGGAGCACAAGGCTGGAGCCAGGGCTGCAGAGAGGACAGGAGAGTGGGGGGGGGGGGGGGGGGGGGGGGGGGGGGGGGGGGGGGGGGGGCTGGTCTGCCTTGGAATAGAGGGAGCGGGGCTCAGGGCAGCCCCCCACTTCACCTTATCCTGCTACTTATGGAAGGAAAAACCAACCAAACAAAGAGTTTTCTGTTCTTAAAAGGCAACAGAGAGAAGCTGTTGCAAATGTGACGTTTTAGTCCTAGCCCAGGCTGGCCAGAGTGTCACAGTGCCATCCACACAGATCGTTCAAGTTTCACTACCAAGGTTTGGGTGAACCCCAACCTTGAAAAAACTGAAGCTGATCTCAGAAGACCACAAGCAGGCTTGCTGCTCTCCTGAGTAGAAACCGCACCCAGAGACAGCAGCTGCAGGCCTGCAGCCACTCTGCAGATTCCGTTGCTTGTCACAGCTAGGACCAGCAGACAACCGGCAGTGCCAGTGCAGAGATTGCTGGCCTCACCGACACCCAGCTGCACATCAATCACACAGTGGCCAAGAGCCTTGAGCAGGGGCCTCAGGGCCCGCTGGATCTAGAGAGGTGCTGACAGAGCCTGGACTGCAGTCTTAGATACTTGCCCCTCATCTCTGTGTTTTTCTTCTAAAAAACCATGACTCCCTACAGCCAAGGGTGAAAGGGAACCAGCGCCCCCCAGCCCTCAGAGATCCCAGGAGGATGCCCCTTCTGACCCTATGCCTCTGAGCCTTCTGTCTCTTCTCTGTGACCCCAGTACGTTAGTTCAGCCCGCAACAAAATGCCAGAAACCAAACACTTAATAAGCAATAGAAATGTCTTTCTCAGACTCCTGGAGCCTGGCTTTGTTCTTCCCCTGGCTTGTGGGTGGTGCCTCTCTGTGAGCTCCCAGATCTGGCCAGTTCTTGTGAGAATTGAGGAGCAAGGGGGAGGGAGAGACAAAGAGAGGTGACAGGGAGATCTCTCTGGCATCACTTCTCAGAATGGCACTCACCTCTCTACCCTAGGTCTCACCTCTAAAGTCAGCACAAAGGCTCTCTGGGCCATGCATTCTGGACTTGCCCTGCTCTGAGCTCCCCCGCCTCTGTGTCCCAGCCTGAGTTCAGTGAATCTTATGTGATCCACCGTGGGCTCTATGCTTGGTATCAGCCTCCTGAAATCATTCTGGAGCCACATGTGGGCCTGCTGGGGGCAGGTCACTGCCTCAACAGAAGTCTGGCGGGCCCATCTGACAGCCTCAGATCTTCCAGGAAAAGGGTGAAGGGACACCAAGAACGCCCCCACCCCACGCCTCTTCTGTCTGCAGAGAACAGACTCACCTCTCACTCTTCAACAAAGGACAGAAGCGTCCTCGCAGCAGCGAGTAATGGTCTGATTTGTGCTGAAATTATCGGTAATTTGGGCCATTGAGACTGAGCAGTGCCGGGTTTTCTGAACACAGGATGAAGACCGCGACCTGCCCGGCGCTGCGGCTGCTGTCACATCTGGGTTTTTGCTTTTGTTTCTTTTTATATATCGTGGCTTGTGGGGTAGTGGTCTGTTCAGGCAGCCTGGGCCCAGTAGAGGATAAGTCTGGAACCCTGGTGACCCAGTGGGCAATATTTCTGCCTGCAAGGGACAGAAGGAGTTCAGCCATGACTCCTGGGACCCTGGCTCATGTTTCAGTCCCAACCCCCCACAGCCACCCCAGCAGGAGAGGTGTGTGATATTGGTCAAGCCCTCTTACATGCAAATAAAGACTCTCATCCCAAACCAATGAGAGATACCTGCTATCGAAATCTGAATGACCCTCAAAACTGTATATAAAACCCATCCCGGGAAGTAAAAGGGCACAAAAGATCTACTCCATTGTTTGAACCTTTTGTTCTAAGAGCTCTAACACTTAGGAAGAGGTCTACTCTCCCGAAACGCAGCCTGAAGCTGCCCAGCACTCCTCGTAGGCTTCTTGTCGGCCCAGCACGGCCCGACTCAGTGCAGGGCGGCGCAGAGAAACCAAGTGGCCTGGAAGACAAGGCAGAGATGGAGGCCAACTGCAGGAGCAGACAAGTGGCGGAAGCGATTTTTCCTCCTGCCCTCACTCTCTTCCCTTCGCTAGGGCTCTTGCACCAGGTTGGGCCTCCAGCACACAGGCCCACAGTGGCTGAGGCGTGAGCCTCTTCCTTTGCCATAGCCCAGGCTCTTCTTCTGACTCTGGAAATTTCAGGGCAGGGCTGGTTTCCAGGACAGAGGGCGAGACCCTTACATTGGCCTGGATAAGACCCCAGTGCCTGGGCAAAGGCTCTGCTCATTCATTTGCATTTTTATGTCTTTATTTGCTTCTCCATGGATAATTTTAATAACTGAAAGTGTTCCAGGCAAGTGGAGATTTATATTTAAATTCGCATTGGCGTCAGCTAACAAGATTTGAGTCTCCCTTGAAACTATTAGAAACACATTTCAAGACCATTTGCCAGAATTATGAACTTGAGCCGAGAAAATTCCAGAGAAATTAGCCTTCCCGGGAGAGCCAGACTGCCATGGGAGTGGAGTACACACCAAGAGTTCAGGGTCACTGGGACCTCAGGACACTGGGGTGCAGCCACCTCCAGACCCTGGTTCTTGTCATGTCTGAGGGTGGGCCAAATGGGAAGCTTCTAACTCTAAGGCCAGAAAATGTTTTCTGCTAGAGACCACAGGCTACGCAGTCATTGTCACAGTTCAGCCATAGGCAACAGAGGCCTGAACAAACAAGGCTGTGTGCCAATAAAACTTTATTGGTGAAAGGCAACCTGCCGCCAGGGTTGGCTCACAATGAATAGAGAGTTCCTGTCCTTCAGGGTTTCCCCTGCCTCTTCGCTTCTAGAAAGTCTCAGCTTTCTCCCAGCCTCCCCTTGGTTTCTCCTTGTGCAACACCCCCTGCTTTGTTTTTCCTGCTTAGGTGGCTCTTCCCTCTCCACCCCTGTCTTCCCCACCTCTTCTCCTGTCCTAACTCTCACTCACCCACAGGGTCACGCCCTCTTGCCCCTGAATTTTCTACTTCCAGCCTCTAGCATCCAAACTGTATATAAAGACCCGATTCTTGTGACCGGACCATAGTATGTTCCCAAGTGCCTTCCCAAGTGGCTTGGGTCCACCTCTACCTGGAAGCCAGTGGGAGCCACTAAATTATCTTGGAGGTGTGGTGAGGTCTCGTAAGCCTGTCCCACACCTGGACCTGAAAGCCCGCTGCTGTTGGCATCCTACCTGGACACAGCAGCCACACCCAGTGCTTACTCAGGTCTAGCAGCTGGTGCTGGTAGAGGCGACCAGCCCTTATTCCAAAGTCACACATCCCAGACTCCTGAGGGTCTCCTGACCAACTCCTGGGATTCAGCCTTCCTCTGGGCAGAGTTTTCATGGTAACATTCCTTGTTTCTGGCATGGGGTTGGGATGTGTCTTCTGGTGGGGCCTAGAGGATTCAGATGTTCGCCCTGTTAGGACAGCCTTTTTGGGAGTCCTAGCGAATGGTTTCTGGGTCCAGACTGTATGTGGCTGGGTGTGGCCAGGGCGCCCTTCCTCCTGCAGCCTAACCCAACCTTCTAACAGTTTGGCTCTAGATCCTGCCAACCTTTGTGCTAAGCCATTGTGAATCCTGAGGAACAGAGGAGGGGACTTGGGTGAGAGCAGAGGACCTATAATGAGCCCATAAACTGGTCAGTCTAAGGGGGAGCTGGAGGTGTTGCTCACATTATGTGTGAACAGAGCAAAGTAAAGCTGTTCCCTTTGGCTGGGTGCAGGTGGCAGCTCACTTGAGCAATAGCACCCTCACTGGCCACCCTGGGGACTACAACCTTTGTTGGGTCTGGCTAGGGAGCTGGGGAGCTCTGGGTTCGTAGGTTCCTCTCCTGTGGCTGCTGTGGCAATACATGGTCTGTGTGGTATAAGGGAACAGACACTGGCTCTCTCAGAAGCTCCAAATGCCCCCATGTCAGGTGTGGCCTCCTCTGAGGCTTGTCCTGCCTCTCCCAGTTTCTCTAGTGATGGTTGGCTCATGGCCACCTTTTAATCCCTGCCTATCCTCCCTGTGGTCAGCACAGCGAACACACAGTAGCTCTGCTGCACCTGGGGTGTGAGTGGCTGTGTACCTCCGGGAGAGTGAGTCGGCTCCATGCATATCCAGAAGGCTGCTGGATTCAGTTTCATGGTGTGGTAGTACTTTACCCTGTTTTGGGAGTGGGAGCTGCCACTGCACTCCCCAAATATGGGGACTGGTGTAAGTTCAAGGTCACTCCTGGGTGTGGTTGCCAGCTGGCTGTCCCCAAGTAGAAAGGACCTTGTCCAGAGCATCACACCCTCATCCTGGCTTGCCACAGGATAGAAGCTGCATGTGGCATGGTTACCTGAAGCCCCCAGCAGAAATGGAGTAAGATGTGGAGCTGGAAGCTCCTGGGAGCTGTCTCCCGAAATCAGCTGATGAGGGGTTGCATGTGTCAGCACAGAATCAGAAAACCACCCCTCCTTTCTGTCCGCTTTTTGTTATTATTGATGGTGGTGGTGGTGGTGGTAATGGTGTATGGTTTACCTGGTGCATGAATGTGCAAGTGCATATGATGTGTCTGAGTTGACGGTGGGTGTCAGCTGTTTTCCTTCTTTATATTTTTCAGACAGGGCCTCTCATTAGACCTTAAAGCTTAGCAAATCCCCTAGACTGTTAGCCCAGTGAGCTCCAGGAATCCTCCTGCCTCCACACCCTGCCAATGCTGGGATTGCAGGTCCAGGTTTTTCCCACAGGTTCTGGGGATCCAAACCCAGGTCTTTATGCTTACGCTGCAGGCACTTTAGCAACCACATCATCTGCTGGCCACACCCCCTTTGTGGGTGTAGGGGTTGGACCTGGGATCTCACACCAGCTAAGCAAATGTTTTACTACTGAGCTATGTCCTCAGCTGCTCAGATCAGAAATTCTTTCCTTCCAAGTGCCTGTTCACCATCATGGCACCTGCCCTGCCAAGCCCACTGCTCATTTTTCTGGTAGGGATCAAACGAGATGCCACACTGTGCACAGAGCCAGCCCTGCAGCTGCTGTGTATTCAGTGAGCCCTCGTGGAAGGAAAGCAGGGCAGTTTTCCCCACAGTGTCACCAGCCCTGGAGTCTTGGGGTCATCAGCTTTATTGGTCATATGAAAGGGAGGCTGTGGCATCGTCTGTTCTATCTAAAGAATGAGAGTCCCATGCTGGCGGTCACAGGAGAGGTGGACAGGGAGCATTGTGGGAAGCAAGCTGGGGGTTGTGCAGAGTGCCTGGCACAGCCTCATGCTCTCTGCACTGGTGCACCGGAGTCTCTGGCCCTTGCTCACCCTGCCACTGGAGGCTGCACTTCTGGGCTGACATTTGGAATTGGTCACTGCATGTGTTGACTATCCTCCATCAGTAGCATGCTGTACCCTCAACACAAAACACCTCAAAATGTCGCCAGGCAAATTGCTGCATGGTCTGCTCTCAGGGCAGAATCTTACTTTAGACTGAGTAATGAGAATGTGGCTGTGAACAAGTGACGTGGAGCTAAGGGTGTCCCTGACAAAGGTGACTCTGACACAGCCCTACCCCAGCCTCTCCCATCACTCAAGGCTTGGGGAATAGGTGGCTCCTCTTCCTGTCCCTTACTCATAGCCACCACTGTGTCTTCAGGCATCTCTTGATGTTTGGAGGGAGCTAAAGGGCTGGGTGCCCTCCAAGCCTGGTACCATCTCCCTGGGCTTCCATGTCAGCTGCCCTGCTCTGCTTTGGGGAAAATGCATCTTAAATCAGGTCAAAGGACACAGTTGAGAGGGGACCCAGGCTCCTGGGTGAGTCCCTGACTGTTTCCCATAACTGTTGGGACACTGGTCCAGCAGAGCGTGTCATCTGGGACATCAGCCAGCCCCTCTCCCTGGATTTGGAGCAGTCTGTTTTTGTAATGGCTTGCTCAAAACCTGTCTACCAGCCGCCAGTGCTGCAAGAACAAAGCGAGTTGTCTGGGGACTCTTTGTCCCCAGAAGGAATGACTATGGCGGGATTGTGAGACACTAGCCTGATAAAATGTGTCTGCGCCCTAATGCCACTGCAAGGTGACTACAGGGAGAGTCTGTTTGTCCCCAGAACTTCCTTCCCTACCAGTAGCCCAGTCAGGCCCTGATGTGATTTTAGACCTTGGCCTGGCAGGCCAGGGGCACCCAGGCTGGCAGAGGTGATATGCAGCTGGTGCAGTATGGGCAGGGGTTCCTCAAAGATGCAAAGTCTCTCCTTGTGCACCTTTGTCTCCAGTTCCCCAAACTAAAGTCAAGTTGCTCTTTATCCCTGTGGGCTCTGGAATTGTGTTCATCAGCAAAGACTCTTCAGAATTTCTTGGAGCAGAATGTGGCCAGACCAGGACCCTGGATTGCCCACCTCATACAGCAGGATGAGCTGGGATCCCTATCATCAGGCGAGGCTTCTGACCCTTTGGAATGCTCTCCTGGACAACATGAGTAGCCACAAGGGTGGCCATGCCCTCTGCTGTTCTGGAGTCCTGGGAGCAGGAGAGGATGGTGGGGTGAGGGCACGAGTCCCCAGCCCCTCCTTATTATTAGGCTACTGTGCTTAGAAGTCATTTAAAAGTCCATTTGAAGCACGGTAGTGCAAATCTTTAACCCCAGCACTTGAGAGGCAGAGGCAGCTGATCTCTGTGAGTTTGAGGCCAAGCTGGTCTACAGAGTCAGTTCCAGGCCAGCCAGGGCTACATAGAAAAGAAAACCTGTCTCAAAACACCAAGCCAAGCCAACCCAAAAGTCTATTTGATGAAAATACATATTTCATCTCAACTCCAATATCCATCTCCTCCACAACGGGGAGATAAGCTGTGTCTGTCTGTCTGTCTAATGGAATATGACAGACAGAGAAAGCAGCGCTGTCACCAGCAATCCCATGTCACCTCCCACACTCTTTCTGTAGCCAGCGATGACTGATCCTTCCGCCTGCATCTGAGAGCTAGGATTGCAGGCTCGCATCACCACACCTGGTTTCTAAGGAGCCGAGGACTGAACCCAGGGCTTGCAGGGCAGGTGCTCTAGCAGCCTGTTGTTCGTGACAGGGTTTCTTAGTACACGGATCTTAAACTCACTATGTAGCCAAGGCTGGCCTTGTACTCCCAATCCCCCTGCCTCCACCTCCCAAGTGTTGGGATCTCAGGGATGTGCCACTGCCTCCACCCACCAAGCATCTGCCTTTGTGGCATGGTCCCTACTAAGGTCCTCACACCCGAGAAGGGATTCAGCTTGAAAGGACACACGTTTAGGGTGCACACATCAGGCCTGTCCTGGTGTGCGGGGTGAGGCTACTCCTCAAGAAGACAGTTGCCAGCAAAAACTGACTCTCTGACAAGGGGAGGACCCAGGTCTTCTAGGACCCTAATGGGCTATGGGGGGTTGGAGGTATCACTGGGCTGAACTGGGCATTAAGAGGTGTAGAGCTTTGCAATAAGAGTCAGGATGGCAGAGGCAGCCCAGAGTGCAGCATGCAGATGTCCCACAAGACCCCAGGCTGCAGCCTGGGTGGCAGGGGGCTCAGTAGGGACCCTTGGTTGGAGCTTGGAGAGGGTGAGACTGTCACTGGGGCTGGGCTGTTGCTGGAGGCTGCCCCCTCCTTGGAGCAATATGAAGAAAAGCGCAAATGCATCTGTGTGGTCCTCTTAATGGGCTTAATGTGGCTGGAGCTGTTAGACCAGTCATTTGGCTTCCCACGCAGAGCTTTGAGGAAGAAGAAGAGAGAAAAGGGTGAACAATAGCTCTCATCCTCTTCAGCAGAGGAAATAAAACAGTAGAAAAATAACAGAAATTATTGTGCAACTTTGCTCACCTTTATTTTTTTTTATCCGCCCGCTTTCACAGCTCTCGACAATGCGCCAGGGTCCTGATTAATTTCCGGATGGCAGAACCTTTCTGTGCCTGCTCTAACAAGCCGCTGAGTAATTAGCGTAATGCCATCCTCTGCTCAAATTGCTCTGCTAATGAGCCTGACTGACAACAGCAGCATTAGCTTTAGTCACGGGCTTCTGAAGGCCCCCAGGCGCTGCAGTTTCCTGGGGAGGCAGCATCACATCTGTTTGTCTCTGTGGTCATGGCCCTCAGGACAGGGACCCCTGAGCTGTGCTCTGAGGCTCAGCAGTCAGTGTCTCTTTACAAGGTGACAGCTGGAGACCATGCCCCATGTGCCCTGTGCGCTTTCTGTAGCTGTGAAAAAACTCTGGCCAGAAGCGACTTGGGGAAGAAAGGTTTTATTTGACTGGTCCACCATCCAGGATCCAGGGAAGCCAAGACAGAGACTGAAGCAGACACAGAGATGCTGCTCACTGACTCCTAGTCTCACATTCAGCTACATGTCTGTCTGTCTGTCTGTCTTGTTTTGAGATACAGGGTCTCACTGTGCAGCTCTGGTCTAGAACTCACAGGAATTCCTCTGCCTCCTCTGTTGGATGGAGGATGTATGCCACCATGCCCTGTTCAGCTACCTTTCTTATACAGCTGAGGGCCACTTGCTTAGGGAGGGTACTAGCCACAGTGGGCTAGGCCCTTCTACATCAATTAGTAATTAATTAGCCCCACAGATATGCCCATAGGTCAGTGTGATGGAGGCAGCTTTGAAGTTGAGGGCCTCTCTTCCCCATGTCTCTAATTGTGACAATAGAGCAAACCAGTTCACTGTGGGAAATGACTATTGGCTCCAGTGCCATTTGAACAGTCATGACTTGTCACCTCTCAATCCAGACAAGCCCTGACCCCATCAGGGGAAGGATTCACCCAAGAAACATCACGGTCCAGAAAGAGTGGTCAAATGGCCAGTTCACCAATTCACCAACTTGCTTTACTCCAATCCTGGGGATGAAGCCTAGGGCCTTGGACACGTGGGTGAGCATCCTAACCCTGAGCTAGCACCCCTCCCACTCTCTTGTTGAGGCAGGGTCTGTCTATGGATCAGGCTAACCCTGACTTATGATCCTCTGGCCTCAGCCCCCTGAGTGCTGGGATCACAGTTGTGTGTTCCTACCCCTGACTCACTATATATTTTGAACAGGTTCAGGATGTTTGATTAAACACCTATGTATTTCACATTTGTGAATATAGGTGTGGCTCAGTGAGTAGAGCTTGCCCAGTGTGAAAGGAGCCCTGGCTTCCATCCCAGCTCTACACAGCCTGAATGTGGCACACTCAAGAAATGGGGCAGGAAGCTGGGCGGTGGTGGCACATGCCTTTAATCCCAGCACTTGGAAGGCAGAGGCAGGTGGATTTCTGAGTTCGAGGCCAGCCTGGTCTACAGAGTGAGTTCCAGGACAGCCAGGGCTATACAGAGAAACCCTGTCTTGAAAAACAAAAAACGAAAACAAAACAAAACAAAAAAAGAAATGGGGCAGGAAAATCAGAATCCGAGGTCATCCTTTGCTACATGGTGAATTTGAGGCTAGTATGGGTTATTCTATCCAAATAGAATACATCAATTCTATCTCAAAAACAATAAAGCAAATCTTTGAAGATGCGATTGTGAATTTTTCTATAGAGGAAGGGGCTTTTCTCCATAATGCTCATCACCTACGAGCAGAGGATTCTGGGGCAGCAGCAGGTTCTGAGTGGACCATATACCACATAAAGTCAAAGCTGGATGATCTCTGTCCTTTTCCATCTACGCGAGCTCCTTTAGGCAGGAGGTCAGGTCCTGACTTTTTTGGGGGTAGTCCCTGAAGCCCAGGGACTTGCAAATAGCTTGCTGGGAGGTCCCTGCCTACCCACTAAGGGTTTTGGTTTGTTTGTTTTGTTAATTTTGTTTTTAAGTCAGTGTCACATTTAGCCCAGGCTGATCTCTAACTTGCTATGTAGCCAAGGCTTGCCTCTGCCTATCAAGAAGTGAGGTCACTGGCTTGCAGCACCACCCAGGACTGAAACTGACCCACAGTTTCACAAACCGGGTTCTGCCTCGACCTAAGGGAGAAAGGAGACCTGAAACACAGAGTTTGAGAACAAAAGGACACTGGAGCCAAGTTGAGGGTTTCTAATCAAGGCTCCCCTTTACTTTGGGGGTTC
>NW_022196904.1:134823322-134854377 GCF_008632895.1 Mastomys coucha
CCCCCCCCCCCTTCTCCTAATTAAACTTCCAAAAACACAGAGCTGCTTGTATCTGGTGTCTGTGGATGCGCTGCTGCGGACCAAACCTATCAATAAGGAATTCGGGAGGAGTCAGGAAGAGTCCCAAAGGGAAGCTGGCTGCTGGGCTGAAAGTGGAGGCATCCCGCAGGTCTCAGCTCGAGGGAATGGCTGGAGGCACAGTCCACAGTGGGGGAGGAGGTCAACAACAGATGTCCTCAGGCTGAATACATGCCAGCCAGCAGGAGTAGCTTTCTCTGGAATCCTCAAAGGTGGAACTCATAGTAGTGAGTCTTTGGTTCAGGCACAGAAGGCATGAGTTGAGTCTGCAGTGGCAAGCTCCGATGTCTTGCAGCTGAGGGACCCCAACACAGGACTGCTTCCATCTGACCCCAACATCTGGCCCTTGTGTATTATATGAAAGCAGGGTTAAGGCCATATCAATGGGCACAGCTTTGTACGTGGATTTTTACGGTGTTTAGTCAGAATTAACCTGGGTATTTGTTATCTCTGGCAGACATCTTTACCCGTCATTAAGGTCACGTGCAGTTAGTTTGATTCTACAAACTGGGCTCTTTTCGTGTTTTTTCTAAAACACAGACACTCGGCGTGTGCCTCTGTCTTAGGTGGATATCTGCTAGGATTGTGGACCACAGGTTTCCGAAATGCACCATTCGCCTATGTAGCTAGCGCCAAGATATGTCTCAAATACCTGTAAAGTCTTGGACCACAAGTCTCTCTGGAGTCTATTCTTTCTGAAGTCCGCCTGAAGCAGTGTCTGCAGCCATTGTGTTCAGGGATGGGTGTAGCCTCCTGACTTCAATTGTAAATTACTAGTTCAGACTCAGGGAACCTAGAGATCAGGACTCAATTCAAATGTAAATTGGAAGGGTTTGGTTGGTAACCTCGGGATGTACCAGCCTTTGAAATGTAAATACTGAAGTATTCAGGCTTTAGCTCTGGGCATGAGCAAATGAGTTTGAATTGTTCTTTGAATTTCACGAGAGTAAGCAGGCATTTCCAGAATGACAGAAAAAAGTTTGTCAGCTCAAAAATGAAAAAGAAACAGAAAAAGGAAAAAGCAAAACAAAAACTTTTTTGCAGTGTCTTTAAGCACATTTACTAAGAGGGTTGTGGCTCTGAGTCTACTTGGCAAATTAATCTTTCTGGGAGCCACTGTGCTCTCTCTTCTTTCTGGGAAAATATACACTCGGACCCTCTGCCCCAGAATAAAGTGGGGTTAAGATAATGTGTGTTAATAAGTGGAGTGACACGCCATTTCATCATGGCATAAAAATTGAAAATGTGTGGATGCCAGTGGCAGTCTATAGTAGACTGACTTTTAGTATCAGACTGTGAAAAATTATATATATTTTAAAACAAGCAAAATGCAAGGCACGCCTTAAAAGAGGCAAAAAATGAAATATGTTTTTCAAAACAAGCAAAAACCAAAATGTTTTTGAAGTGGGGTGTATATTCTCCCTTCCTTTAATAGTAAAATTTAAGATTTTCAAAGTGTGAAATGTACATTGAGTAAATATTGTCTCTGAGAAATAACTTATCTCAGTAATATGGATAACACTAGATTGTTAACAAAACATTTCAAATGCCTCACTGTAATAGTCAGTTTTATAATATGTTCCAATCTATTTAGGAACACCAAACATAGAAAATTAATGTAGGCAATGACTACATTTTTTGTTGTTTTCTAGTTAAGATGAAAGACCCCCAGAACTGGGGAGATCCTTACTCAAGTCTCGGGATGACACGACCACCCAATGACTCACGAGAGACCGAACTTGCTGCAATCACATGAGGTTTATTGGGGATACAGGTACCGGGGTCGATCTCATGACCTTGCCAGTCAGAGGAGTTCGACCCCGGGGTCGATCTCGTGACCATGCTGGCCAGAGTTCGACCCCGAACACAAGAAGCGTCGGGTATTTAAGGAAAAACCATAAGCTAGGGGCGGGGAGAGGGTTACCAAGGAAACAGAACATAAACAGTGGAAACTTTCAGAGGGACCTGACCCAAGGTATTCAGTTAGGGAGGGGAACACATTCATTTTAAGAATGTAATCTTCATCTACTGGTTGGCAGGGTGGAGAGCCTCGTAAACCAGTAGACCTTCATTCCTAGTTCTGCCCTCATTGTGGATCATTCAGGAGGGACAGGTATCAGGAACCACAGCCCTGAGGCTCTGAGTTCCTGGAACTGGCTATTTTATATTTCTGGCTGGCTATAGTGGCCCTCAATGTCCTTTTAGGTAAAGGTTATACACCATACATTTGTATTAAATGCCCTCATTTTAAATTCTAAGATTCTCCAGCCTTTCAAAGACAATTTTAACTAGAAAAATTGAAAAGGTATCCATAGTTACATGTGCATATTTTATTTTTATTTTTTAAAATCAGAAATTTTTTTTTAAAATACCAAATTATCATCTTAAGCTATTACTATTTTGATGATACAAAGAATCACATTATATGACCAATAGTTTTTGTGTAAAGTCTGTAATCTGCCTGGGATACAAATTTGCTGTATCATTGCCTTAAGGGTCTTGTCCAGGCAGTTTAAGATATCTAAAGACAGTTTTTTAAAGGAACAGTACTTTCTCTTAACTTTAGTTGTATAAGCATGAACAACTGTAAAATTTGAGAATTAGTAATATTTAAAAAGGAACAACTCTAAGCAATTGTAAACTCTGATATATATATATATATATATATATATATATATATATATATATATATATATATATATATATATAGGTAAATTAAAAGTTTGATTTTAGCACTTTAAAAACAGTGACTGGCACGTAGTTTAATTATCTGTGCAGAGACAAATAATGTCATTTAAAACTACAAGGATGTAGAGGGGAAAACAACCTCTTAAAAACACTATAACTCTACTCCATGACTTTGACTCTCTATAAACCCCAAGTTTAAAATTACTTTGAACCACACCTATAGAACTGTGAGAACTCTGGTTTTGTCTCAAAAACTATTTCTCCGAGGTAAGGGAGAGGTGGGGCCAGGAAGACTTCCCTAGGCCTGGTTTGTAAAACAAAAGGAATGCCTCTCAGGCTTTACAGAAGCCTCTCTGCACTTTTGCATTAACTCAAATGTAAATATTTCACTGAACAAACCACCCGAGTTACACCCAAAAGATTCTAAGAGCAATTTTGCTGCTAGAAAGCAAAACCCAATTTTAAACAATCTACATTCTTCAAAATTAATATAAAAAACAATACATTCATGCCACAAAGCCATTCAAGTGTCTCTCTGCCTCTGAACCAAAGCTAGAAAAGCCTGGGTCATTCTGAGACAAGTTCTCAGAGCTCCCCAGATCTCTAGAAAGTAAAATCATGGTGTCAACCAATAAGCCACATGTTACCTGAGTTACCAGCTTTAAACTAGCTTTCAGTTACAACGTTTTACCATACCCAATACAGAATATATTTATACCTTTAAGAGTAGTTAAAGACCAAATGAAACAGCTACACAAATCTTATAAATTTAAATCAATCAAAGAATTTAGAACTTAAGTTTCTGACCCGTTTTTCAAGCAGCTTTTCAGCAGAGCAACTTAAATCAGCTTTTGTTTTGTCTTTCAGTTTAAATCTATCTCTCACACCAATTTTATGACTCAGGAATCTGCCTGTCTCTGCCTCCTCAGCAAATCCTACTGGCGTGTTCCACCACCACTGGCCTGCGAGCTTAGTCACGTCACCCAAATCACAGAGTTCCCGACATGGCCAGGCCATTGTCTTGAAGGCCTTTTTTAAATCTACAAATCTTTGGCCCAATGCTTTCCTCTCCTGCAAAGAGGATAGACCCTCGGGGCAGCACCTGCCTGCTGCCTGCTTGTGGCTCCTAATTTTTTTCTTTAGGGCAATCATTTTTAAAATGATTCATACTTCCACATGTGAAACATTGTCTATTTCCCTGCCTTTGTGCCAGGATTTCTCCACCTGAGGTTTCCTGCAATGCAGTTTTATTTAACACTCTTACTTCTTGAAGCCATGTGCATCAAGATTCTATCTCATCTGAGAGATTTTTTAATGCATCTTTTTCAACCCTGATTCCCGCTGCTTCCATCTCATTCGAACTCATTGCCATTAAGCTCCTAGGTGAAATGAAACGCCAGGTTAGCGTAAACTCTGTCTAGACCCGTACACTTCTTGTACACACAATTCTACAATATTAAAATAAGGCTAGCGCTAGCATTGAAAATATCTACCGTGCAGAGTGATGTATGTCCTTTTACCTTTGCCTTCTGAATTCTTTTAGGCAGGGCCCTGCTTCTTAACGGTGTCTCCTTCTATCCTCCGTATTCGAGCCCTACGTTGGGCGCCATTATGAAACTGACCCGCAGTTTCACGAACCGGATTCTGCCTGGACCGAAGGGAGAAAGGAGACCTGAAACACAGAGTTCGAGAACAAAAGGACACTGGAGCCAAGTTGAGGGTTTCTAATCAAGGCTCCCCTTTACTTTGGGGGTTCAGCATTTATATACAAGAGAGCATAACTGAATCTCTAGGTTACAACGACATTTGAATAACATAAGGAATTCGGGAGGAGTCAGGAAGAGTCCCAAAGGGAAGCTGGCTGCTGGGCTGAAAGTGGAGGCTCGGCATCCCGCAGGTCTCAGCTCAAGGGAATGGCTGGAGGCACAGTCCACAGTGGGGGAGGAGGTCAACAACAGATGTCCTCAGGCTGAATACGTGCCAGCCAGCAGGAGTAGCTTTCTCTGGAATCCTGGAAGGTGGAACTCATAGTAGTGAGTCTTTGGTTCAGGCACAGAAGGCATGAGTTGAGTCTGCAGTGGCAAGCTCCGATGTCTTGCAGCTGAGGGACCCCAACACAGGACTGCTTCCATCTGAGTAAAAACAGGAAAGGAGAGCGGGGCAGGCTTTGGGGAGCAGTGGAATTCTTGAGGGACCTGGTCCCACTTGTCCTGGGAAGAATTGAGCTACCATCTCTAGCCACCGTGATGGCGGTTGTCTCCTTATCCAGCCTGGACGCTATGAACAGTGGCTGCTGACCCGTCACTGTCCCTGAGGAGCCGACAGGCATGGCCAGGAAGGCATCATGGAGTCCTTTGCTGGGAAAGATGCTGAAGGAAGGGGGTGGGGAGGAGGGCAATGATCCCACACAAATCTGAAGTGACACATGGAGAATTCAGAGATAGCAGCCGATGCCTAGAGCAATGTTTGTTTGTAGACAGGTGCTTATGCTCAGGCTGGTCTTAAACTCTGTATGAAGCTGAGTGACTTTGGTTCTTAGGTGTCTGTGGGGCTTAAGTGTTGCTGAGGGTCAAAACCATAGCTTTGTGCACCCTCTGCTCTGCAAGCAGTCTACAAACTGAACTACAGTCTCGGCCTGAAGGTGTGCACAGCTGGCCTCACACAGTGTGCCTCTCTCACCTCTGCCTCTTCAGCATTTGCCCTCCAGCATGTGCCTTCTCAACTGGCTTATTCTGTTTTTCTTTTCTTCCTTTCCCTCTCCCTCTCCCTCTCCCCCCCTCTCTCTTTTAGTTTAGAATAGAGTTTATTTAGGGCATAGGGAGGGGAGTTGAGGGGGTAGTAGAGGCAGAGAAAGGCAGAGAGGGCTTGTTTTGTATTTTGAGACAAGATCTAGATATACATCCAGACTGGCCTGGAATTCTGGATCCTCTTGCCTCTGCCCCCCCGAGTGCTGGACTTGAGGTGTGCGCCCACCCACGGGGGTTTGTGTCTTCCAGATTGGCACTTTGTGCACACCCTGAGGAGTTGAAGAATGTTCTAGATGCAATCAGCAAGCCTGGGACATGATGGTGCTGGTTAGGACCTAGCCTCAGCTGCTCTGTAGATGTGAACAGAGCCAAGGTCATTGTGGGGATCATCCCGGATCCCACCACTCTCCTTGCTACTCCATTACAGATGAGCTCTGTCCAGCACCAAGCACTCAGGTGCTGCACCTGCCTCTGTAGAGACCCTGCCCACTCCTGCTGTCTCTCACAGGTTCTGGTTGCTCCAGACTGTTCTTTCTTCCCACAGAGCTCAGAGTGACACACACACACACACACACATGTCTGTTTGTACTGCAGCTCGTTCTTCCAGACAGTGTCTAATGGTCTGAGTTTATCTTGTCTGTTGAGGTGGTGGCCACGTGTGACTGTCCCACAAGGCAGACACTCAAATTATTCTCTTTAAAAGCTGCATAAAACTCAATGGCACCCAGTGCTCCCACAACAGTGGCATTTTATTTCATGCTTGATTCCACAAGGAGCAGAGCTGCCATGCAATCAGCTCTCAAGTCCCAGGCCTTCAGAGCTCGGTCACTTTTAAAGTCAATCTGTCACTGAGGAACAATGGGTTCCCTTTGAGGGCCCTTGGTCTCACAGATAAAATGTGAAACAAACTTAGAGGGGAACTTGGGATCCTTTTAGGAGCATCTGAGAGGGCAACAACTGGGAAGGCAAGCAAGAAAGCTCCACGAGTGTGGGCTGGAGGGAGACAGAGAGGAAGAGAGAAAACCATGCTTGATGAATTAGAAGACAGTTGGCAGGTCCAGCTCTGGAAATCAGAACTGTGTTTGGGGCAGGGGCAGGGTGGGGCTTGGGGAGAGAGGGGGAGGGAGAGAGAGGAAGATTGGGTGAGCCCCCAGGATCTTTGTATAAGCAGATGCATTGAGGGGGGGTGCCTGGGCTTATGCGTAAATGTCTCATTAAGGTGGTAACTATTCCCTTTTAATAAATGTGAGTGACCATCCTGGAAACGAGCTTCAGGTTGCCCCAGATAGCTTATTTCAACATGGCTACAGTTGTGATAGCCACAAAGAAAGTCATAGACAACACACTTGGGCGGGGGTGGGATCAAGTAGGTGGACTCTAGTGAAGCAGGGGTGGATTGTTGCCATCTTAGCCTGTGGCTTGGTGGAAGCTAGGGGACTACAAAAGGGCTTACCTGCTTGTCACAGGTGTTTGTCAGGTTACACATAAAAGTGGGCAATGGATGGCTATTAAGGAGGGCACGGTGGTGAGTTTTCATTGTCAACTTGTTACAATCTAAAGTCACCTAGGAAGAGAGTCTCAGTGAGGGACTGTCTAGACCAGGTTGGCCTGTGGACATGTCTGTGGGAGGTAATCTTGATTTCACTGATTGATGTAGGATGACCTGACCATTTGGGCTGACTCCACTCCCTAGATATGGAATCCTGGACTGTTTAAGTGTAGAGAGGGGCTGAGCACTGGCTTGCATGCGTTTCTCTCTCTGTTCTTGATGGTGGACACGACCAGTTGCCTCAAGTTTCTGGTCTTGACTTCCCTGACATGATGGACTGTGTGATCCAGGATTGCAGAGCCCAGCAAACCCTACTTTTCTCTTAAAGTTGCTTCTTGTCAGGATATTTTATCACGGCATCAGGGAATACCTTTAGGACAGAGCCTAAGATAGCCCAAGGTTACCTGCCTCTGACTTGCAACGTTCTAACCCTCCACAATCACACCAGCACTTTTTGATTGTAGTTTTGAGAAGTATAATGGACTTAAATTTTAGACAACCTACATGACATTTCTGTTGTAAAAACAATGCCTCCAGACCAAGTAAGCCACAGTTATAATAAAGGAACTCAAGGTGACCCCAACTTCCTTTGCCTGAAGTCCTTCTGTGGCTGTACCCAGGTGACTGGTGAGAGACTCAAGGTAACTGGCTTACTGGATACACTGAAGAATGGGATTCCCTCATGGCATGGTGGCACACACCTTTAACCCCAGCACTCGCAGAGGCAGAGGCAGAGGCAGAGTCACGACTGGTCTCAAAATGTACATGTGGGCATATACACATATACACTACATACTGAAAAGATTTTTATAAAGAAAAGAGAGAAATCTAGGAGCTGTCAAGATGGCTCAGTGGTTAGGAGTTGCTATACAAAGAACCTGGGCGTTTGATTCCCAGCACACACATTGGGTGATTCACAACTCCAGCTTCAGGGCATCCACAACCTTCTTCTAGCCTCTGTAGATACTATGCACATAATTTAAAACTATAATAAAATATTTTTACAGAATTGAAATAAGTTTGGTCTTAAGAATCTAAGGAAACAGACTAATATTTCACTGGAACACCATCTGATTTCAGTACAAGCCTGGTCTTAAGAATCTAAGGAAACAGACTAATATTTCACTGGAATACCATCTGACATCAGTACAAGCCAGAGAAATATGGCCAAAGCATGAGAGCACAAACTGAATCACGGCCCCTCACTTGTGCCTGTTTTGTGAGAAAGGCCTTATATGCACAGGCCTTCGTGGTTTCCTACCAGGAAAAAGAGGTGAACAAAAACAAAAAGATAACAAAAAACAAAACAAAATAAAGCAAAGGGAACCAGCCCCAAGCAGTATAGGAGTGGCAGAAATCTATCAGCTTGGTTCTATGCCTCTGGCACACCTTTAAAGGAAGTGCCTGGGTCCGTGGCCACAGCTGGAGTCCATGCCCCCTTTCAGTCAGGAAGCTCCAGCAAGACCAGGAAGAGCTAAGAAGCAACTCCAAGGATCTTCTCCAATGTACCAGCGACTCTCAGCCCCTAACTTTGGGCTCTTCTGTGGAAAGGCCTACTCTCACTTTCTATACCCTAGTGTGTGGGTGAGTGGGAGTGCAGAGTATCTGAGAAGATGCTACAAGCATGGAGATGCGAGATCCTTAACATCCTACTGCCTGCCTGCCTAGCACACTAATTCACCCAGGCCTGAAGCCTACTGAGTGGGGTTAGAATAGGGGCCACAGACACCGGATGATAGAAAGCCTTGCTGCAGGGAGAAAAGAAGGGACAGAAAAGCCCCTTACCTCATCAAAAGGTGGCTCAAGGAAGGTAAGATGCCTGCACTATTTCTCCACAAGCTGAATGAGGCTTTCAAAAACCACTAATCTGGATCCTTCCCTTCCCTTCCACCAAGGTGTGAGGAATAGTGCAAGGTGCTTTTAACATAGCCTTGCTTCTGGATAGCCAGATTTTCTAGCTAGCCAGCCTCTGACATCTGTAAGAGGCTTCAGATTCCAGACTCAGCCACTGGACACTGAGAAAGGGTAAGGACAGGAAGCACAGCTCAGTGGTAGAGCATTTATGTACATCGCCTGGGCTTGATTCCCAGCTACAGACAAGTCCTCCTCTTCCTCCTCCTCCTCCTCTCTCCCTCTCTCTCTCCCCCTTCCTCCCTCCCTCCCTCCCTGTATGAGACTTTTGCCTGCATGTATGATTGTGAACCATGTGCATGCCGTGTGTTTGTAGAGGTCAGGAAAACAGCACAGAATCCCCTGGAACTGGAATTAGGGAGGGTTGCAAGCTGGGTGCTAGGAACTGAAGCTGGGTCCTTCTTAAGAGCAAGTGCCCTTAACCACTGAGCCACCTCTCTGTCCCCACTTACGTATATGGTGTCTTTGGTACCCGGATACTCTGCTGAGTTTATCTATTACTTCTAGTAGCTTTGTAGGATATTAGGGTTTTCTGTATACAAACCATAATATCTGCAAATAGGTGATTTAATAGACTGTCTTATTAACTCCCCAGCTGCTTTCTCCTAGAAGTTTTGAGCACCTGATTTGGTGATCTTTTATTTTCTCTTTATTCTCTTACTTTGGCTTGCTGTGTATGTATACTTACAAAAAATCTAGTCAAAACCAAAACCATGGCTAGTTGTTCTCCAGGCAATATAGAACAAGTGTATGTGGTGTGCATGTGTGTTTGTCTGCTTGGGGACAGGCGTGTATACAGGTATGTGGGAGGTCTGAGGTTGATGTCAAGAGTGTTGTTCAATCACTCTTCCATCTTTTCCTTTAGGCAGATCTCCGTTAAATCCAGAGTTCACTGATCTAGCAGCCCTTCTAGCTAACCAGCTTGCTCTGGAGAGCTCACCTCTGACCTACAAGCAAGCTGTCACACTTGTATGGCGTCGATATGGCTTCCAAGGATCTGAACTCTGATCCTCTTGATTGTATGGCAAGTGTTTTATCCACTGAGGTCTCCTGCTCCCTGTTCTTCCTTTGAAGCTTGATGCCTTTTGTTGAATGTTCAGTACTGTGTGCTTCTGATATGGCAAACTTTGAGGTTTTTGCCACTGAGAACAATGTGGGTTGAAGTCTCTCACTATGTATGCAGGCTAGAGTCTCCTGACTATGGCTCTACTGTTTGCTCTACAGAGACAGAAATTACAGGTGTCCAGGGAGATGCTCTAGAGTGCTCTGGCAGCTTTCTGTATGGTTAGCATTTGACAGCAAAGAACAGAAGCAGACAGAACACCAGTGTATGGTGCCCCCTAGTGTTAGTTTTTGTGCAGATCTAGTCCAGGGAGACTGACCCAATGATTCTCTGCAACTTTGGTACAAACCTAGTCATTGGAATTGCTCAGCCCTTGACAGCAGCTCATTGGTTCTAAAGGCTTGACAACTTTTCCATATTCCTCCAGCAGCTAGGGTCTGCAGTCTTCCTTCTGTGGGACTTTCCAGCTTCCTACCCTTCAGCCTGGACTAGCCAGCTTTTCTCTACTTTGCCTCTTCTCTTGTTCTTGTCCTGGAGACTCTCGTTTGATCACTGGTTCTTCAGCGGTTAAGCAAGTGGCCTCCTTGCTACCTTTTAACTTAGGTCTGTCAACTCAACTGTTGTGGCTGCCACTGCTCTGTTGTGCTGGTGGCCAAGCCCTTCCTTCCCACGAACAGGAGATCTTGAGAGAAGGAAACCTGTGTTGGGCAGGTGTCTCCCAGCTCACCAAGGGAGTCAAGCACCTGCTACACAGCACAGAAGGGGCATCAGTGGCAACCACAGCTTTGTCTCTTTAAGCAGCATTCCTCTTGCTAGACCCCAGAGGAAGTGTAGACTCTGCCTCAGAAGGAAATGATCACAGGGCCATTTAGAGATGACCAACACTTGTGTTGACACAAAGTTCAGCATAGGTAAGAGTGGCAAACACCCCCCCCCCCCCCCGTCGGCTCCCATGCCGTTACTGCCAAGTCTCCTGCTGTGGCTTGAGCATGGTGTGTCCTCTAAAACTCATTCTTGAGTCAAATCCCCACTGAGGAGGAAGTAGAGGGGCTTGATCTGACTTTAGTGTCTAGAGATGAAGCCTGGTGTGTGTGTTTGACACCACACACACACACAGAGAGAGAGAGAGAGAGAGAGAGAGAGAGAGAGGGAGGGAGGGAGGGAGGGAGGGAGGGGAGAAGAGATAGATATCAGGATCTGATCAAGTGGCCAGGGTGCAGCCTCGTTAGCCGAGGAGCCCAGAAAAACACACATTCACACAGTCTCTCCCCACAGGATGCCTAGGGCTGTTAGGACTCTAGCAGTCATAACCCTGGACCAGAATCACAGCCAAGGTAATCAGTATAACTTATGGTCTACAGCATTGCTAATGGCAGCAGAAAATGAAACACCACCTCCTTGCCAGCTAAGTTCTTATTTATAGTACCATTAAATTGTCTGCCCCATTGCTTTGCAGAAAGGTGGACTTGCACATGCTGGGTCTCCATTCACATTACACTTTGAGGTTCAGGCACACTACAATACCCGTCCTTGTTCATTCCTAGGGGTTCAGGTGGGGTAGAATTCCAGTATGTGACTGCACTGTCATTTGCCTGTTTTTTTTTTGGTCACTGGATAGTTATCTCAGTGACATTACAATAAATTTCTCTGGGCAAATATTTTGTGAGCATATTGTCAAGTGAACATCTAAGCTGTGGAATTATAGTAAGGCAAGTTGCACAGTTAAGAAACCACCCCGACAACAGCCAATAACAAACACACACGCTCAGCAACTTTCCAAATGGGTGCATCGTTTGCAGTAGTGACAACAGAGCTTCATGCTGTCACCACCACCTGATTATTAGAGACAAGGTTTCTCTATGTAGCCCTGGCTGTCCTGGAACTTACTCCATAGACCAGGCTGGCCTCAAATCTGCTTGCTGCTGCCTCCCAAGCACTGGGAATAAAGGTGTGTGTTAACACACGACTCATGTTTGCCTGAATGTGTTCCAGTGAGCTGGTTCTTGCCAGGTTGTTACAGCAAGTAGAAGCAGTGCTTCATTTTCTCCACACAAACACCAGTTCTACATGCACTAGTGCCTTGCCTGTGTGTCTGCAGTACCCATAGAGGTGAGAAGAGAGTGTTGGATAGTCTCTGGAACTTGAGTTACACATAAGTAGTTATGAGTGGCCTGAAGAGGCTGGATTGAACCTGGGTCCTCTTCAAGAGCAGTCTTGTCCAGTTTTACTTTCAAGTTCAAGTGGTGTACCAAGCCTGGCACATGGGCTGTAGCAGACCCCAACACAGGAAAATTAAACATATCTTACTTTACAAATATGGACCAGCAGGGTGAGTTAACGCAACAAAAGGCCAAGAGGAGGCAAGAGCACAGCTCCGGTAGTACCTTCCCCATGTCAGGAATCACCCACTGGTGCCTGTGAGCCTACTCTTCACCCCCAGAGGACAGAGAAGAACCATCCTGCCCTTGCCACACTGCCCAAAGTCAGCTGTGATCTCAGGAGGCCATGATCTTGCTCATGGTGACCCCGTGGGAGACACCTGTGGAATATACCTGCAGAGTTCAGGGGGAGCACGAAGTCATGTGCCTGACAGGCAGGGCACAGGCCTTGCTGGGGCAGCACCAAGAGGGGAACACACTCTCAATGCAAACAGATGGAATGAGAACTGAGACATGACACGACACAGTTTCTATTGCTACTTTTGAGGTAGTAGAGGTCTCCTGGCCCGCAAGAAGGCTCCACAGGTGATGGGGTTTACCCATCAACTTGAATTCAATACTTTAGACCAGTGGTTCTCAACCTGTGGGTCATGACCCCTTTGGGGTTGAATAACCCTTTGACAGGGTTACATTTCAGCTATCCTACTTACCAAATTACAACTACAATTTTTAACAGTAGAAAAATTAGTTATGAATTAGCAACAAAAATAAGTTTATGGTTGGGGGTCACCACAACATGAAGAACTGTATTAAAAGTTCGCAGCATTAAGATGAGAACCAATTCTTCCAGGCTGAAACTTGAGCTCCACAACATGCATGGTGGCACATGAGCAACCTCACGCACACAAAAAAAGGACAGTTTAGACAAGCCACAGTGGCTCTGAACTGACAATCCTTCTGCCTCAGCCACATAGGTGCTGGGATTATAGGCAAACTTCAGTCCAGTTTAGGTACCCCCCCGCACCCCTCCAGACCTTGGGTTTGATCTGCCTGCTCCCAAGAGCAGGATTAAAGGCATGTGCCACCACACCCAGCCCAGTTTAGTATTTCTTAAAACAAACAGCTAAAAATACGCCATGTATTTTATTTTATATGTGTGAATTGACTGGCACACAAGTGCCATGCTGTGCATGTGAGGTCAGGAGGACAGTTTAAAGTTATTTGTCACTTTAGTCAAGTGCAATGACAGACACCATTAATCCCAGAAGACTAAAGGCAGAGCCAGAAGGATCTCTGTGAGTTCAAGACCAGCCTGGTCTACATCAAGTTCCAGGATAGTCAGGACTATATACAGTCTCAAAAAAACACACCAAAAGTTGTCTCTATTCCTGCATCATGTGTTTGGCAGGAAGTACTCTGTAAATGCTCTGGAAGCATTGGGAATCTGTAGAACGGTCACTATGCTGTCTGCTGGCAGTAACAGCAGGCAGGGCAGGGAGGAGACATATGGAAAGCTGACAAGCTGGAGGACCAGGCAGACCACGTCAAGATGGCACCAGGCAGACCATGTCAAGATGGCAAGTGGTGGTGGTTCCCTCTTAGCAACATGTACCAAGCACCATGTGTCAGGCACTGGAGGCTGAAGGCCCGCGTGCGTGTGTGCACGCACCGCAGTGTTTCTTCAGGAGCTGGCATGCCCAAGAATCAAGGACAGATGAAAGCTGAAGAGGACTCTTGGCACAGGGTCAATATGTGGCTACTAGAACCCCAAAAAGGCTCAAGAGGAACTTTCTAGAAACAAAGCATCAGGCTTTATTTTGTTATTACTTGTAATACAGGTATTGTACTGTAGACATCTGTTAGTCTTGCAATTCATTCGGCCAATACACAGAAATGAAAAGGAGCAGGAACTCATCACAGCTCTGGCTGGCACCCTCCAACCCAACACACCTTGTCCCTTTCACCCTCACAGCCTCTCCCCAAGACAAGCAAACCTAAGTCCTTTCCCAAGCACAACACCCAAGTGTTCCTTTCCCAGTGGACGGTGGGACAGAAAAGCCAGCCCAATCCACAGCAAGGCGGCAGTGTGGGCCGACAAGGAGCCAAATCCTGGCTGTGGTCAGCAAGGCTTGTCACCAAGTGAGACAGGAGCATGCCATCTGCCAGCAATGTGAGGTCCTGGGCCACGCAGGTCAACCATCCCTGAGACGAGCAGAAGGAGCCCTGTCCTCTGGTGGCACCAGGTTCCAGAGAACGCAGTCTCTTCTGAAGGAGCTGTGACTGAAGGGTCCTGAGCGGGCACGCACAGGCCACCGAGCCCCTCGCCACCAGTCCCAGGGCCTCCTGCTGCCCACTGAGCCTGGTGACCAGGCCTGCCTCGGCCACCTGAGGTGGTCCCTTGCCCTGTGTACAGTGAGAAGCGAGTAAGGAGTAAGGCATTGGACACTTGACTCTATCTCCATACGTGATGTCATGTAGGCACACTGCTTGGGATGCTGGTTCTAAAAAACTGGTTGGCCATTTTTCAGAATATCCTTTTGGTTTTAAATACTGGTCAGGAAAAAACAAATGATGTAAAAATATGTGAATATTTTCTATTATAGAATGAAAAACTGATCTGCATCTAAAAGTGCAAGAGGCGAGGTGACTGAGCCCTTCACCAGACGCCGCGGCAGTGCACAGGCCATTGCTTCAGCTGTTGGAGGAGGCTAGGATGTGTTTACGCTGACATAGAAAATTATAAATTACATTGAATTAGTATCCATAATCACTATATACACACAAACCAGTTCTAAAATCCACTGGTTTACAAGTGAAAACCTCACAAGGTACAGTAAAACAAGAAACATGCTTGGATGCCAGGTTGTGATTCTGTTACAGCCAGCCCTCGTGATGGGCACACTCTACCCCATCACCAGAGTGAGCATTTCCAGACTCACCTCTGGGACACAGAGCAGTGTGGGCGCAGACCACTTTGAAACAGCCATCAGTGATACTTGCTGACAAGGGACATTTTGGTGAATGGGTTAAAAGGCGGATGAACTACCAAAACAAAACAAAAAAAACAAACACCACCCCCCACCCCTGAAAAATTCTAACCACAGCCATGTACACTCCAATATTCTAGTGTTTCACCTGCAGAAAGAAGCGCTCTGAGCAAACCAGACCTTAACAGAACATATGGCTTTACAGAACAGCAATTCATCAACTAAGTTGTAGCAATAAATACTTAATCTCCACCAAGACTCACGCATTTGATCCGCCTGGAACAATACAGAAAACAGTTACCAACTGAAAGTGGGCTATAAAAAACACCAAGTATTTCTTATTCAAAATCACTTTGTAAGTCAGAACAACCAAAATAACACGCAGAGGGCTTTTCCATCGACAGCTCCGTGCCAACCTGGAAGAAAAATGAATTCAGAATTTTGTACAAGGTGGAAAATGTATGAAAACTGCCTAATACTTTGGTCACACTAATAATTGTCAAATAGTTATGTTTCGAATACAATAGATCTGTGTAGTCACTTTATAAAACTATTCTTACAACCATCTGAACTATGTATCATTACTATTATTACATGGGCGGCAAGATCTGGTGTCACAGGCTACCCAGTATTTAGATCAATACAATATAAACATACGCAAAAATTCTTGGTATTTGTCAATGTGCAATATTTTTACACTTCTGAATTTCTCTGTACAATGTCTTAGAATCTAGAATATAAAGGTTGCTGGTCCTGATCCCTTGCAGAGTGCAGTAGTAGTGGCTTGGTAGCTCTGGGTGAGCCCTTCAGAGCCCCTGGGCGGTGGTGGCCTGCAGTCCTCAGTCAGCAGCAGTGGATGTCACTCATCATACAGGGCCATTAACTGACGTGTCACTTGGCATGCTTGGCTGGTCGGTTCTGCAGAGGAGACAGACACCTGAGTCACTGGAAGCTGAGCAGGGTGAAGTGAGCTTTGCCCACCCTCCACACAGGGCACATAGCTGCAAGTGCCAGTGGAAGCACCCAACTCAGCTTCTAAGAACTTCATGCAGGTGTGTTTAGTTCACACAACAGTTTAGTGTTCACACTGCTGGTCCTAGCTGTGTGCTTTGGAAACTCTGCTGTCCTATATGGGTGCAAACTGACCTCCACCTGGAAAGCCAGGAAACGGGAAGGAAAAAGGTCTGTGAAGAGAGTAACTACTGAGAATAAAGGGGCACAGTCAGAGGCTGGCTCCCCAGAAGCAGACACATACTTTTTAACTGGACTGCCTTCCCTGCTGGAGGCCTGCCAGCCATAACAGGAACCAGGAGGTGCCCCCAATATTGTACTCTAGATGGTGCCTCACTGTATGAGGCACAAGGACTGAGAACTCTAGAGCCAGACAGAGCTGGGTAGGTGCACCTGCAGTTCACAAGCTGTATGCTTTCTATTTTTGGTTTTTCGAGACAAGGTTTCTCTGTGTAGCCCTGGCTGTCCTGGAATTCACTCTGTAGACCAAGCTGGCCTCGAACTCAGAAATCCACCTGCCTCTGCTTCCCAAGTGCTGGGATGAAAGTCGAGCACCACCACCGCCCAGCCAAGCTGTATGCTTTTAAACATGTTTCTTAACCTCTCAGTCCTGTTTTTTTCCTCGGCAGAAAGGGAACAATAATGCTCATCCAGGGCTTTATAAGTATGATGTGTGCAAAACACTAACAGAACAACTGTGCAGCCAGACATCGTGGCAATGCAAAGCCCTCAGACTGAAGTAAAGAATGGTCATGGCAAGGCCCAGACCCAAGCAGTATGAGACTGGCAATGGCTGCTGTCTGCACTCTTTCCCACACTACTGGCTGCTTCCAACAAGAATGATGGCAGCACACTAAGCTGCTTTTTAGGGGCCAAGCCTTGACCCCCACCTTTCTGCACACAGCCCTACAGTTTCCTCTTGAGCACATTCTTGAGCTATAAGATACCTGCCTACTGTAGCTTCACCAGTGACTCCTGTTCTGGCCAGGGCTGGGTGAAGAAGGCAGGGCCTTGCATGCCATATAAACAGCTTGAAAGGAACTAAATGGGTAATCCTTTGGCAAGGGAGTCTTCACTATATAGCAAAAAAGCAATCCAGGGCCACTTGAATGACTTCTAACATATTAAGAACAAACTCTCCAATCTGTGCTCTGGGGCTGATGTAAGCACATAAAGACACCCTGCAAACCCAGGGAAAGGAGGCCTCCCCAAATAGCTAGAAACCTAGCTAGTGCCTGTTCTCCCCAAGCCTTCCTAAGAGCAACCTGCTCACACAGTACTTACAATTGATTCTGTAGGCAAAAAGATTTTTTAAATCATAAATCCATACTTCATTTTGATAGAATTTCTGAACAAAACAGGGCAGAAGGCTGCCTTGAATAGGGGCTTCCAGACCAGAAATAGTAAGTGCCCCCACTGATTCCTGCCCACTGATTCTGCAGAGCATAGCCCTCTGGAAAGTCTAGCCAGGAGAAAGTCCAATGCCCATGGAACTGCTTTAAAGGTCACATTATTCCTTCCAGAAGAAATACACATCTTATATATTTTTATCAGAAAAGTGAGCTCTGAGAGGAGCTGAATAAAGTTCCTTGCTGTCCAGGGCATATGCTCATTTATCTTCTAATGCAGGCTCCCGTAACTCCTTGGCCACCTGGCTCTACCATCCAGGCTGAGTGTATGGGTGTGGGCCCTCTGTAGTTGAGGCCTTGCCTTGGCCTATCCTTTCTGACCACTGGCTCAATCTAAGCAAAAGGTGACTAGAAAGAAAACACCACATCCAAATCACATGGCTTTGGCAGTGAGGCCTGAGTCAAAGACATGCCCACTCACAGGTATTGGCCCTCTAGGGATTGATTCCATGGGGGCACTCCTTCTAGGGCTGAAGTATTTTGCAGTACATGGCAAAGGGCCTCAGACAAGTCAAGGCCTAAGGTGTCACAAGTGTGATGAGGAAATGAGGCAGATCAAAGGACCACTGAGGGCTTAATACCATTCAAAACATGGCCTCAACAACTTGAGCTTGGCCTGAGCAATCACTCCTCCCTAGAACCTTCCTGCAGAGCCAGTACTTTCAATCATCCAAGGTTGAGCTGGGGACTCTGGTTGCAAAGATAAGTGTTGTTTCTTAGAGCTTGGTTTGGCACCTGACTACTTGAGACCTGAGAAATGCCACTGTGCCCTAGCATGCTGCTAAAGGCTTGGGCACAGCTGTAAAGACCTTTCAGGTCCCCACCCTTAAAAGCTGACTCCCTTCTACCTTCCAGATTTCAAGCAGAGGCAGAGCAGAGCCTTCAGAGGGTGAAGGCAGGGTGATTACCTTTGCTCAGTACTACTGCTGGGGGTCCGGGGAGCTGTGCACTTGGCCTCTGCTGGCTCGGGGGCCTCTTCTGCATCTTTGCAAGCAGCATCTTGAGAGGTAGACAGTTTCTCTTCCTCACTACAGGAGAGAAGAAGATAGGTGCGTTACATAGCAGGCACGACGTCTGGGGCCAGAGGATGAGGTCACATGCAAATGGCTCTGAAGTCATGACTGCCACGGTGGCAAGCCCTGGGGCTGAGCATGCTCAGGGTGGAAGGATCACAGAAATGCAGACAGTGACTGGGGAACCACGAGAGGAAAGGGCCACACGCAGGTGGGAACTGAGAAGGACAATGTAATGTGGCTGGTGTCTGAGAAAGAGCGGTCCGTGTCACCGTACATACCGGTAGGACTTCAACACTCTGAGGCCAAGTGTGCAAAACAGAAAAAGAAACGTACAAGAGTTTCAGAACACTCCTAGAAATGAGGAATTGGGGAAACATGTCCACGACTGCACATGGCACCCCGCAGAGTCGGTGGAGGTGTGAAGAGAACCTGTTTGAAGGAACAGGAGCCTTTAGTTCTACCGTGCGCTCAAGGCCAGGCCCACCACTCGAACGTGTTTCTGGCTTACAACCTTGCCTCAGGCAAGAGGTACCCACTGCTAAGCCAGGTGGGAAGCCTTCTGTTGCTCTCCAGCAGCACATGCCAAGAGCAGGCACTAGGAAGGAACAAAGAGCCAAGAGCAGGAGCAGCAGAGAATGGGAGCCAGAGTTGCCTGTGGGCAGCTCTTGGTGGAGAGACAGTAGGCACATTCCTGAGTCTCGGAGCTGGAAGCCTAACTGTGCTCTGCTCTACTTTAACCCACACTCTACCCAATTCAAATAGACTCCAAAAGGAAGGCATGTCTCCTCAGATCCAAGCCGTGGCCTGGACTTGCACATCAATTTCCTGACTTTAGGGCAGCTTACCAGACTAATCACAAGTTACAGGGCTGACAGCCAGGCTTTCCACACTGCTAGAGGAGGAGCCAGGGCATCAGCATGCTAAACGTATACTGTCCCACCACACTACACTCAGCCCCAAGACTTCTTTGTCAACTCCCTTTCTCACCCCTCTTCTACTCCTCTCCCTTCAGGGCAACTACTCTGATGTACGCACCCATCACTATGTGTTTACTCCAAGACACAAGCCTGAACCTGAATCCAAAGTCTGTTTGTTTGAAATACTGCACATTTGAAGTACCACATGCTCCTGAGTGAAGGCACTATGCCCACAGTGAACACGCATCTCTCTGTGGCTCCCTCCAGCCACAAAGGCTGCTAGGAACATTAACTACCAGCACTGGCATTTCTCAGAGTGGTATACCCAGAAGAAAAAAAAAAAACTGTGGGCCATCTTCTTATCATCAAAGAACCCTCACTTACAAACATACTTTTCCACTATTCAGGCCTGGTCCCAAACCTAAGTCCCTTTCCAATCTCAAATGGTACCTACTCTCATTTCTACAGTGACTTAGAATGTGTCTTCACTTTTCAGTCTTTTTAGTTTACCTGCCTAAAAACTGCTATTGTTTGATCTTATGCCAATTAAGTTTCCTCCACCCACCCCATCTGTTTCCTTCTCTTTTTGAGACAGGTCTCACTATGAAGCCCAGACTAGTCTCATGCTTACTAGTTAGGTTAGAGTCTCATTTGGATGCATGCTTGTCCGGTGGAGTCAGGAAGATCACAAATTCAAGATTATCTTCAGGCCAGCCTAGGTTGTATGATATTCTGCCTTAAACCAACTATTTTTTCTATGTAGCCCAGATAGGCCCAGGACAGTCAGCAGTCCCTGACTGGCACTGGTGATTACTGAGATCATCACTATCAGTACTCTTATTAGCATATAGGGATCCTTTGAATACTAAATCCCAGTCTCTTGTTTAGGCACTAAACATTTCATTCCTAACCTGCTCTTTGCTTCTTAATCACTGACTAGAAACTTTTAACAACAATGTGATCATCTCAATTATTTGTGCATTATAGTTTCTAGTTTTTACTATTTTTTCCTTATATGCATTGAGTATTTTGCATTCATGTAAATTTGTTCACTATGTGTATGCCTAGTGCACACAGAGGCTGGAAGGTGTCAAATTTCCTGGACTGGAGTTATAAATGGCTGTGAGCCTCCATGTGGGTGCTGGGAATCAAACCCTCTTGAAAGGTAGCCAGTGCTCTTAACCTCTGAACCCGTCTCTACAGACCCTCACTCCACTGCGTTCTTTTTTCTTCCTTCCTCCCTACCTACTTCCTGGGTATAGCCCTGGCTGTCTTGGAATTTACTCTGTAAGAGCAGGCCAACTTCGAACTCAGAGATCTGCCTGTCTCTGCCTCCTGAGTGCTGGAATTAAAGGCATGCACCACCACTGCAAGGGTTGTTTTCATAATTCTTAAATTTATTTTTAATTATCAGTAGGTGTGTCTGTCTACATTTGAATGTGTGTACATAACTGCAGGTACCCTAGAAGCCAGAGGCATCAGATCCCTGGAGCTGGAGTCACAGACAGCTCTGGGCTGCCTGACATGGATGCTAGGAACTGAACTTGGGTCATCTGGAAGAGCAGAAAGTATACTTAAAGCACAGAGCTGTTTCCTCAGCCACCCTTGTTTTGAAAAGAAATGCTTTTTGGTCCATAGGTCAGAGGTATATTCTACCATTTCTTCTGTTGACTCCCAAGAGGCTCTGGGTATACCATTTGGCTCTAGTGCCAGGCTCCTCACCTGGCAAATATGGACAAGACTCAGAGCTGTGCCTCACAGGGTTCCTGAGAGGAGAGAGCTGCTTGAAGCACAACACAGGCAATGTGCCTAGAGAATGAGCACCGGCACTGAAGTGTATAAACATTCTCTTACAAATGTGCTTTAGACAATATGCAGCAAGACAAGAACAGTGATTTTCTGGTCTGAATTTCCCTAGAACTGAGATAGGCACAAGCCACTGTGCACAGCAGCTCTTATGTGGGCATGACGTATGACTGTGTACTTGCCCTATATGCACTGGTGGAGATCAAAAGGTTGATGTTGCATGTCTTCTTCAACTGTTCCTCACATTATTTGGGCTACTGTCTCTCCATGACCCCCGAAGCTCACTATTTAAGCTAAGTTGGACAGCAAGCAGGTCTCCAGGATCTGCCTGTCCTTTGGGATTACAGTTGCATATAGCTGTGCCAACCTTTCACATGGATGTTGGGGATCCAAAAAGTCCTCATACTTATACAGTAAGCACTTTATCTGTGGAATCATGCTCCCCGCCCCAGTACTTGTATTCTTTTCACAATCCTCCTGCAGTTGCTTTAAAAGGTACTTAGAGGGACAGGATTTTTCCTTATTTTAAAAATAGTGCTAGGGATGAACATGGCCTTGTGGGCTCAAACACTGAGTGGCCTTACCTTCTTTACCTTTATAACTGTGGCCTACTCTTCAAGTGCAATAACATCACAGCTTCAATGCCCATGTGTTTTTAGATGACTGCACAGGAGGCAGGCAAGTCTTGTACCTTTTTGTCACCTAGGCAAACTAAAAATCTTGAATTCCCACCTATACTGTAAGAGTATTTGGAAAAAATTCCTTCTAAAAACTCTTACAGATCCTACAGGTTAATCTGACTTGACAGATGTCTGTGCAGTACTAAGCTGTCTGGTAATGGTGTGTAATGTTTGGACTTGCTTTGGTAATCTTCAAACTTCTCTACAGAAATCTTCATTATAATAAATAAAAATGAAGTTCATGGCTTTGTGTATGTATATGTAGCTTTTGTTTAAGTTTTGTTTTAGTATTTTTTGTCTTACTCTTTTTGTTTGGAGGCTAGAGAGGGCTCAGTGGTTAAGAGAACTGACTGCTCTTCCGAAGGTCCTGAGTTCAGATCCCAGCAACCACATGGTGGCTCATAACCACCCGTAATGAGATCGGACACCCTCTTCTGGTGCGTCTGAAGACAGCTGCAGCAAATTACGCCGGAGCAAGTGGGGCCAGAGTGAGCAGGGCCGGCAGAGGTCCTGAGTTCAACAGCAGCCACAAACATGATGGCTCATGGCCATCTATATAGCTACAGTGTACTCATACACATAAAATAAATAAAATAAATCTAAAAAAAAAAAAAAGAACTGAATTTCCAGCACTCATATGTGGCTTTCAACCACCTACAGCTCCAGTCTCAGAGGACCTGAAACCCTCCCTTTTCTGGTCTCTGAACACATGTGATGAAGACATAATATGCAGGCAAAACATCCATACACATAAACTAAAATGGGAAAAACAAGTTGGCTGGGTTTTGTTTGCTAATCTTTTTTTAAAAAATACTTTATTATATGTGTAAGGTATACTTGTGTGCCTTAGAAGACAACTTTCAGGATTCTATTCTCTCCTCCTTCCATGGGTTCCAGGGACTAAATTCCAGTCATCATGCTTGCATGGTAAATTCTTTTACCTGCTGAGCTGTTTCCCTTGTATGTATACAAGTGTGTATCTGCTTGTGTATGTGCACATATGTGACTGTGTACGCATGAGGTCAGAGCTCAACCCTAGGTGTTTAAGGAGCCATTTGCCTTCTTTTAGTTCCTCACACTGGGACTTGGGGTCCAAAAAGTACTTTAGGCTGGCTGGCCATCGAGCCATAGGGGTCCTCCTGTTTCGCCTCAAGTCCATGCCACCATCCCAGCTTTTATGTGAAGACTCACGATCAAACTCAGGTCCTAACTCTTGCAAGGGGAAGCCCTAAATAGAAGAGTGTTGGTCACATTTGCCATATATGGCATTATCCTATAATCTGTTTCTCTAGTTCATTGTTTTGTCTTATGGTGCCCTCATTAAGCAGTAAAAGATGATTTCTGTGATTAGGCCCAAATCTTGATGGAAGTGTTTCTGTTACCCTCTACAGTTTCCAGATTTAAATTTCCATTCTGATTGTTTTTCTATGCCATGAGTTGTAGAGTTGAGCCTGCTATTTTCAAATCAAGTCTGGTGTTAGCAGTATCCCACTGCTGCTGAATTACAACGATTATATTACAATTAAAGAATTCAATCTGTCTGTATGCCACTGTGCCTGGATAGACAAGTAGTTTCTGCAGCCTCTGTCCATGTCAGTTTCTATCATGAGCAAAGCTGTGTCAATTGCCTGAACACTGCCAATCTGCTAGACTCTGAAGACAACACACATAAGGAAAAATGCACTTTAGGGGTCCAAACTCTCCATCTCTTGGTTAACATTAATGGAGATATTAGAAAGATAGCAAGCTAGCCTTTGAGTACTCAGTTGAATCTAAAAATGCTCATGTCAGTTTCTTCCCCATTTCCTCCCGACAAGCTGTTACCGTAGGAGCCCCAGGCTCTGGTTACCTTTTGAAGACTGCAGTCTCTGTCTTGGCGTCTACAGTGAGGCTGAGTGTTTCCTTCATGCCGCCATTCATCACGGTCTCAGTTACCTTGTCTGTATTCTCAGCATCCTCTTCCCCATCTGAGCTGGCTTCCATGGCCACACTGGCTGGTGCTGAAAGTGCACACAGTGGATGGTCACATCTACCAAACTTACCCTGGAGCTCAGTCTCTTTTCTACTCAGACTCCCATGCCGTAGTCATGCCTACAACTTCAAGATGTTAAGAGTAGCAGCTCTTCCTGGCTACATTCTTGATGGGCACCTGGTTCTTATAAATGCCCACCAGGGTGGCTCCCTCATAGGGTTTCCTCAATGGAGGGCTACAAGTTCCAAAGACCCTTCCTAGCTCTGTGTCCATATGGTCCCAGCTTCCTCCCCCTGCTCCTATGCCCACTCTACAACACAGGAAAACGGGCCGAGGGATCTTTCCTTTCTTTGTTCAATAGGAAGCCACATGATAAGCTTGATGGTTATGAGCTTGGACTTGTCAGATTTCTAGATCTGAACCCACTGTCTCCACCCCGACTTCCTATCTGTATAACTCCAGGGAGAGGAGACTACTCTGTGCCTCTAGCTCCTTAGCCATCAAACCAGCCACAATGGTGTTTTAAATGTTAAGTTGCTATAGTTTAGAGAGTCTCAACTGAATAACTCTATCAGGTGAGTGGCGGGGGGGGAGTGCGGACTATACAGATGTCAACTGATGGAGGATCTAGCCAGCTGTGGGTCAGCGTTTACACTGTGCACGAGAGGAAGGCTGGCTGAGGACAGCAGCAGGCTAGCAAGGTGATGCTTATGTTCTGTCTGCTCTTACATTGGGGGCAATGTGGCCAGCTGGTGGAGTTCCTGCTCTGCTCCCTAAAATGATGAACTGAATAACCTGCAGCTACAGATCAAGTGAAGCCTTTTCTTTCCTCTTGTTACTTCTTGTCAGAAGTCTTGTCACAGCAACAAAATCAAACTGGAATACCAGGCAACAAAGTTCTGACACAAACTTTGTGGGCTCAAATGCTCAGAGTGATGGCGTCCCCATCACTTTTCTGGTTATGTTCTGAGGCCTCTGCTCACTTCCTCTTTCTTTTCCCAGAAACCCACTGCTTTGCTCCTTCCTGAGGTTCTTGCCTCCACACACATCCAATCCTTACCATACTCTGCTCATATCATACTCTCCCTAATGGCTCCTTACCAGTCTACAAATGGTTCAGGGTCAGTCCAAGAAGCACAGGTAAAAATATTCTGCACAGTGATACAGCCCCCTAGGATTCAGACATCTGTGACCACTTCATATAGGGAGGAAAAACCAGGCCCACAACCTAGACCAGGTTCACACCTCCATGTGCCTCAGTAGAACTCCAGAGGGTATTCCGGCACAGGATGGAGGTACCGTATCTAGTCTGGTCTTTTCTACCTTGGGCACTATGCTTCCTCCTCTCTCTGGGTTTAGATACTGTGATGGCTTATATATACTTGGCCCAGGGAGTAGCACTATTAGAAGGTGTGTTGGAGTAGGTGTGTCACTGTGTGCGTGGTCCCTCATCCTAGCTGCCTGGAAGTCAGTCTTCTGCTAGTAGCCTTCAGATGAAGATGTAGAACTCTTTGCTTCTCCTGCACCATGCCTGTCTGATTGCTGTCACATTCCCGCCTTGATGATAATAGACTGAAGTTTCGAACCTGTAAGCCAGCCCAATTAAACGTCCTTTATAAGAGTTGCCTTGGTCATGGTGTCTGTTCACAGCAGTAACACCCTAACTAAGATATCTACCTATTCTCAGCACTGAAAGGACTCTCACACTTCGTACCCAACTCCTTCTAGAATCCCTGTTTTGTGGTTCTGTCAAGATAGTTTCTTCTTCCTTCTCATGTGATGACCAACAAACATCAGAGCCACTCTTATTTTCCTGCCTCCTTTTGGTCTGAGCCCAAGCCTGGTCTAGTCTTTCCTACTTGCTGTGCACATTGGCACACTGCACTCACCCTCTGGCTGAGTGGCCAAGGCAGCTGCACCAGGTGTCAAGGGGTCCACGGGCTCAGTGCTAGTTTCCATTTCCACAGGAGAATTACTCCTTAAAGACTCCTTTGTGCTTTCAGAAAAGAGAAAAGTCAGATGTTAGCAGGGTGAACAGACCTTGGTTATACAAAGTAAAACATGAAATCCTCACTTAATATTCAAATGCTGACAAAGCTATTCAGGAAAATTCTGAAATATGGTCTCTGTGACTGAGTAAAACAAACACCAGGACTGGCAACTACAGTGATCTATTGGTACTCTATAGCACTAGATGGTGGCAAGTGAAATAAAAGCTCATATACACGGCAAAGTTGGACTCAGCCTTATAGCTATGCCCTCTCACTGGTTGGTCAGGTGCCTACTCTTACACCCCTCAATTAGATGTGGAGCATCTGAAGCTCCACAGCTCTAGAGGTGCCACCTTCCCTTCTACCCTGCTTAAGCACTCTGGAGCCAATCAATCTTCCCAGGGCAGCTTCTGTTCTGCTGTGGCGTTCAGTTGGGTCAGTATGCCCCAAGCCCTGCTGAATCTTAATCCTTAGAGGTGAAACAAGGTGCAGAATATGCTTACAGTACATACACTGCCTGCTTCCCTCTGCAAAGGCTTTAAGAAAACACACAACTTGCTCACCTCAGGGAGGATGTGAACTCTGAAAAAGAAGCCCAGCCTGTCTCTTTAGTTGGCATTGGCTCCTCTGTGCTCCAGACATCAGATCCCACTGAGTCTAAGGGAGTGCCATGGGTGGTTTCCATTGGGACGTCAAAGTTGGCCGACCAGGTGGGTGCTGAAATGAGGGGAACATTATCATTTGGAGCCTTTAGCCCTTGAGTTTAACAAGTGAGTTTTTCTGAGGCTGAGTGTGGTGGGGTGTGCCTGCCATTCCAGACACTTGAGAAACTAAGCTGGGAGATCTATTTGAGCTGAGGCAGACCTTTTATATCCTCAAAATGGGCTCAAAATCAGGTTAGTAAATGAGAAGAAAGTAGTTGCCATGGCAGAAAAGTTAACATGGTGGCACTGGGGTGGGAGTGGGGCTAATACAATCACTGGAGTGGAAGGAGCACTTGTGGGTTTTCATCTAGAAACTCAATTCCTAGGAATACTTCCCAATAGAAATATTATTCAAAGTACATACAAACATTCTACCCAACAGTTATTTTTCCTGCTTATAATATGCAAAGTTCTGGGACTAGTCTGTTGGGTGAGAGCTTTACTGTACAGTTCAGCTACAGAAAAAGGAACTCTGTACTCTAGGGATGTATGACAGTCCTTCCCAGAGTTAACGCCCCAGGCCTAACAGCAGAAATTGCTCAAAACTCTACAAAGAACCCAGGAGAACTTCAGAGATTGAGTTAAGTGCATGTGGCATGTGTTAGGGTGCAGCGCCTCAGAGCTGCTGACAAAAAAAAAAAAAAGCCTTTCCTAAACAGCAAGAAAATCGGAGGCTGCTGTCCTGTGCTGCTGAAGTAAACACAAATATCACCCAGACATTCCCCTCAACATACAGCAGAGACATGTTTAAGTCATACCAGCTCATTTCCTCCAGAGTCTATCAATCCATCCCTCTCCCACTCCACCCTTTTTCTCTTCCTAGTTTCTCTTTGGCTTTCTGAGATAAGATCAGAAGATAACTCAGGCTGGCCTCAAATTTGCTGGGTAGGCAAGAATGACCCTAAACTCCTGATTCCTTTGTACCTTCCAAGTGGTGAGATTATAGGCATGTGTCACAATGCCCAGAAATTCTGGAAATTCTTTAGCTTTAAAAGAAGAAATCCTGTGGGGTTGCCCTCCTCCCGAACTACTTCTAGGCTTTCCATAACTCAACTATAGGGGTCCCCGCCTTCAGTCCACTGGTTGGGTGTAAAGTATCTGCTTCTGTCTCAGACAGCTGGTTGTTGGGCTCCTGTCTGTAAGCACACCATAGCACCAGTAACAGTGTCAGGTCCTGGAGCCTCTGCTGAGATGAGTCCTAAGGTGGGCCAGTCACTGGGCCTCCTTTTCCCCAGTCTCCTCCATTTTTGTCCCTGAAGTTCTTTTAGACGGAAACAATTCTGGGTCAGTGTTTTTGACTATAAGATGGCAACCCCATCCCTCCACTTGATGCCGTCTCTTTCTACTGAGGTAGATTCTACTAGTTTCCTCTCCTCACTGTTGGGCATTTCATCTAAGGTCCCTCCCTTTGAGTCTCTCACCTCCCAGGTCTCTAGTATATTCTAGAGGGTCCCCATACCTTCTGAGGTTGCATATTTTCATTCATTCTACTGGCCCTTGGGACTTCACTCCTGTTCCCCCCTAATATCTAATCATGTTCCCCCTTCCATCTCCCACCCAGATCCCTCCCTTGGGTGTGTGGGGGGGTAAGGTCAGGACATCTTCTTGGAGACTGAGGAGGACGGGGATATGGAACTGTTGGGAGGGTAGAACGAGATGGTGCTAACTACTGGACTGTAAAAAAAAAGATTAAAGATAATAATGAAGGAGGAGGAGGAGGAAGAGAAGGAGAAAGAGAGGAGGAGGAAGAATCCTGTACCAATTACATCAGGGAATGAACTTAAGGACATTGTCAAGTGGAGTATCAGTCCCAAATGACATGGCTGTAATGACTTTGAATGTCTGAGACACCTAGACTAGCCAGAGCCAAATATCAGCAGCACTGAGATCAAGGGCAATAGGGGTTACTAGGTGGGGACAGATAAAAAGCTCTAGTGGAGCTATTGCACAACAGAGTGGATATGTGAAGTGCCAGGAGCAGAGCCCATGAGAAAGCAGCCTTGCTGATTGATGCTAGATCCCTTCCCCCTCCTGACTCCCTATGGCCTCCCAGCTGCCTCTCCCCTCCTGACTCCTTACAACCTTCAAAAAACATTTCTTGGGGGCTGGAGAATGGCTCAGTGGTTAAAAACACAAACTAACTAGAAGACCTAAAGCTTGGGCGGTGGTGGCGCACGCCTTTAATCCCAGCACTTGGAAGGCAGAGGCAGGTGGATTTCTGAGTTCGAGGCCAGTCTGGTCTACAGAGTGAGTTCCAGGACAGCCAGGGCTACACAGAGAAACCCTGTATCGAAAAAAAAATAATAATAAAAAAATAAAATAAAAAATAAATAACAAATAAATAAATAAATAAATAAAAAAGACCTAAAGTTCAGTCCTTAGCACATACAGGTTGCTGGTTCATAAACAATTCCAGCCAAGTTACAGGATCTTCAGGAGAGGCTGTACCTCTGGACTCTGACTTATGTGTACAGACCCACAAACAATATACACATAAACATAACTAAAAATAATAAAATGTTAAAAAGCCAATTCTTGATTTGGCCTCCCCACCCTACCTTGTTCCTGGCCACACTAAGCAGCCTGTGGGACAGTGCCTTCTTCCTGGCCGTTTGTTTCCCCTTTGAATGGCCCTATCAATGGCATTGAGGCAACACACCCTCAGGAAATCTGCCAGATGTAGCTCTCTCCGCACCTGCTCAGGAGTGCTGACTACTTCAGGAGACACTAAGCAGAGGGTAGAGACTGGCAATTCACCATCACAGGCCCACTGTCTGGCATATTAAACAGGTAGACCTGAACCCAAGGACAGGGAAGTCTAGGCCCTGTGCCTGAGGATACAGACCTTTTCAACTGGAGAATGAGGAGGACTGGAACCTTATGGAAATCTGTAGGAAAACTGCTAAAGCCATGCCTGGCTGTGAGGCTTCAGGAAGAACTAAGGACACAGGCTAACACGGCAGCAAGGTCAGGCTTGGGACATCTTCCATCACACCACATGGCTTTCATTATGAACAAGCCCCCACCCCATTTTTTTTTTAAAGTTAGTAACATTTTAAAAGGCAACAAATTCAAGTCTTCTAGTTAATAAACAGGAGAGCACAAATGTGGACCAGCTGAACAAGCCTCAGGTTTGGAGTTTCACAAATAAACTCTAAAGAAATGTTTAAAACTGCCTTAGCCTAATTTGGTTCTTCTAGTGCATTCCAATCATGACTCCATAATATACAATTATTTCTTCATTTCTGTAGCCTGTGTTCTCTCTCTTTTTAAATATATACTTTTAATTATGTATATGCATGTGTCTTTGTATGCAGGTGCCCATGGCAGTCAGAAGAGGGCATCAGATCCTATAGAGCTGGAGGCAGTTGTGAATGATCTGCCTGAACTCAGGACGTTGGGAATGGCAGTGACCACTCCTCCTTACCCAATTCTGTGGCTTTTCCACTGTTACAGCATCAGCTCCAGGAACTGGAGGGAGGTTGGGGGCCCCATCCTCTCAGTTAGACTTGTAAAGACAATGATCACACCAATCAAAGTATATTCAATTTGTCCCTCCATACATGATATTTTGGAAATGCAAACCTACAAGGAAGTCATATGGTGTGGCAACAGTGCTTTTAGGTCAGCTGTGCCTCAGAGGCCACCTCAGATGCCATAGGCCACTCCTTTCACAAGTTTCAGGAACAGGCAATTTCAAGCACTAGAACTAACTCATAAGGACAGGGTGACTTACGTTCATTCAGATCCACTTCCATTTTGTCCTCTGTGTTTGCACTGCTGGACTCAAACAGGTCTTGTTTGGCCCCATCTTCTTCTTCAGAGTCTGTACTTTCTTCGCTGTCTGTGCTGCCGGAGCTATAAAATAACACTGCAATATTTAAGGCTGTTTCATTAAAGACCAGCCATGTCCAGAAAAATTAAAAAATTACCTATAGTGTAAAACACTGCTCTTCAATTGGACCATGCTTGCCTATGACCGCTTCATAGAGGAAGGTTTGGTATGTGCCAAAGATGCTAAGAATCTTTCTAGACCTTTCTTTTGCTTTAGTTTTTTTTTTTTTTTTTTTGGCTTGTTTGTTTTTTCAAGACAACAGGATTTCTCTATGTAGCCCTGTCTGTCTTTGAACCCAAGAGATCTGCCTGCCTGGGATTAAAGGTGTGCTCAAGGTGTGCTCAACTACTGCCTGGTCCAAATCTTTCCTTCTCATCATCCTGTATACATCAGAGCTTAGGATGTTGAAAAACATTTAAAAAAAGAGACTTCCATTGACTATGCACAAACTCCTGATATGGCCTCTGGTTTGAAAAAAAGAGTTTCTATTGGGAGACAGAGGCAGGCAAGTGGATTTCTGAGTTCAAAGCCA
>NW_022196904.1:134854387-134857048 GCF_008632895.1 Mastomys coucha
AAAAGAGTTTCTGAACTAGGATAGGAGGACACTGGTGACTGACTAGACACTACTTCAGGACAGATGGTTCTGTGAGTAAAATGTTTTCTGACAAACCTGAGAAGCTAAATTTGATCCCCATGATCTGCAACCAAAAAATAAAGAAACGGATTACTCCAAGATGACTCTGACTTGCATACATGTGCTATGGCATACATGTATAAACACATACATGTTTACCCTAAATAAGTATATTTTCATTAAGTAAACTTGCAAAGGAGAACCAAGTTAAAAAAAAAAAGGAGGAAAATAGAGCATGGGATCATATTCCATGGCTCTTGTGTTAAGAGTCATATTGCTAAAAAGACAGAGGCAGGGCTGGAAATATGGCTCAGAGGTTAAGAGCACTGACTGCTCTTCCAAAGTTACCGAGTTCAAATCCCAGCAACCACATGGTAGCTCACAACCATCTGTAATGAGATCAGACACCTCCTTCTGGTGTGTCTGAAGACAGCTACAGTGTACTTATATATATAAAATAAATAAACCTTTAAAAAAAAAAAAGACAGAGGGGGACCAGAACACCCTCCCTTTTATTATTTCTTGCTTGCTTATTTAATGTATGTGGGTGTTTTGCTTGCATGTATGTCTGTGCACTATTTCTGTGCCTGGTAACCATAGGGCCAGAAGAGGGCACTGGATCCTTTGGAGCTGAAGTTATGTTGGCTATGAGCTGTCATGTGGTACTGGGAATCTAATTCAGGTCTTCTGGATAAGCAGTAAGTGTTCTGAAGCACTGGGTCATCTCTACAGCCCTCCACAAATTTATTTTTTTTAAGTACTTATTTATTTTATGTGCATTGGTGTTTTGCCTGTACGTCTGTCTGTGTGAGGATGTAAGATTCCCCTGAAACTAGAGTTATAGACAGTTTGAAAGCTGCCATGTGGGTGCTGGGAATTGAACCCAGGTCCTCTGGAAGAGCAGTGTTCCTAACTGCTGAGCCATCTCTCCATCCATTCTTAAGAGCATTCCTCTTGTTAGAATAAAGCACTGGCCTCAGGTTCAGCCTACATTGGTGGTGCCATGTGCAAGTCTCATGAAAATCACTTGGCCTGACAAGCCATGGCTCACCTGGACCTCCTCTGGGATTCTGGAGTAAATGCAATGTGCTTCTCCTCCCAGATATCCTCTTCATCAGAGCCGCCATCATCAAACTGCTGTATCCGTTCTTTACAACACGCTTCAAACAGGGCAATGTTTCCCTACAGAAAAAAGGTAGGAAAAGAGAAAACCACAACTAAAGCCAAAACTGTTTTCTTTTCCAAATTACCAATGAAAATTGTGGTTTTATATTTGCTTTTCAAAAAAATGGCACCTATCACATATACCCAAATAAAGCATAAACATAAAAATGAAGTGTTAGCTTCTGTGTAAGTAACAAAAAAATTCCTGAATATGAGCTTATTTGTTCCTCACAGGACTGCCCATTTCATTCTGAGCCTCCTCTTTGATCAGAGATAAGTCTTCAATATGACCAACAGGGAAATGACCTGGGTCTTGCCTGCTATTACCAGCCCAGGAAGCATAAGGAGCTGCTATAACCAGAGGAGTTAGTCTATCTCACCAACAGCAAGTAAAAGCAGGTTCTCATGATATTCAACCTAAAATCAAGACGGCACCATTAAAATGCCAAAAATGTCTTGTTTATAAGAGAAGCCTGGCAGAAAGCTTGATATTGATCAACTTATGCTCTTTTCATGCAACAGAGATGAGAAACCAAGGCCAAACGTCTCTGGTACACTCGCAGTGGCAAGGTCCTATTAGCCAAGGTTGCAGGTCCAGGCAGACATCATGAGCAAGTGATACTCATTAGGATAACTGGGATGTGGGATCCTAGAGGGGAGAAGAGCCTACAGCTCAGGACAACCATTTGCAGCCTCCAGTAAAACCCAAGACAATTCTCCACTTCTCCAGTGGCACATCACAACAGAAAGCGTTTGTACTTACACTTTCATTTGTATTTAGAGTAAAGTTGATATCTGACACCCGATCAAAAGAAACACTGTAAAGAAAACATAAGAATTGTCAGCCATAGGTGGCTCTAAACCGTGCTCTAAAATTCTCAAAATTCAAAGTATTTATATTATCAATGCACTCTCCATCAATGATACACAAACCCACCTTGTTGTATTCAGTGGTGCCCTCCCTGATACTAAAGAGTGGATACAGGGGAGGGCTGAGATGGGAGATGTTGAGATGAAGCTTTGAGGCCATGAAAGCCTTTCAATAACGAATTTCTAACTTCTGTGTGAATTATGTTCGTAGAGATCACATCAACAAAACATAGAGCTTCCAAACAATCAAGCCCAAACATAAAAAATCACAAAAGCATTGTTAGGTATTGGTACCAATTCATACATGAAACACACAGGCAATCTTGCCATCCTGCCTCCTTGACAGCATGACAGGGATGGGGAAAAGCAGTCATGATGAGCTACATAATTGTAAATGGTGGAACAATGTCATTCATCTTCAAAGATCAGTTCTAACCAGGCTAAGCATCTGTTCTAAAAGAGAATGTCAATTCTGAACTAGTAACACTTAAAGAGTCCAGATGGGCCGGGCGGTGGTGGCGCACGCCTTTAATCCCAGCACTTGGGAGGCAGAGGCAGGCGGATTTC
>NW_022196904.1:134857111-134897206 GCF_008632895.1 Mastomys coucha
AAAAAAAAAAAAAAAAAAAAGTCCAGATGGGAAAATTCAAGATGTCAATTAGTGCCTGCTGTTTGCAGTAAAGCCTCTGCTCCAGAGTGCTGGCATAGCATGTTCATACAATATGCTGTGAAAAGACTTTAGCTTCTCAGACTCCAAACTCAAATGTGTAATAAAACAGCCTACACTGGCTCAATCCAATACCTGCTGCAAACTACTGCTATGGTGCCACAGTGGACTCGGTGAGAGTCACTACCTGAGATATAATCACAGTGGCTTAAAATTTCCCTTCACCTCTGTTCTCAATAACCAACAATCCTCATATTGGGTGGCGTGTTCTCCTTCCCAGGCAGGATGCAAGATGCTGGTCCTTGATTCTGCCAGTCATCTGCACATCTCCTTTCACTGCTCCGCCAGTTTCTAATTCCCTCTCTGCCTCTGACCCAGACTGCAAAGCAACGGTTAGAATGCTTAGCTTTTGCAAAATAACCCAAACCTCTTTCCTTATAGGGACTTCCCAGAACAGAGAGCACATACAAGCAGGGTTGGTTGGTCCTGCTGCCCTGATTATCTGCAGGAATGCAGCACTAAACAATGTGCTGGATGGTCCGTGATTCCCTGACCAGGGAGCAAACACGGGAAGGAATTACAGAATCTCTTGCAGTAATGGTACACTGAGAAGAGCAGAATGGTAGCTGAGGTCTTTGTAAAAAAGGTAAGCTGGGGTCAATGGTAGGCACCTATCCTACCATATGCTTAGCAAACTAAGACAGGAGGATGCTTGAGCTCACAAGTCCAGCATCATCAGGGGGGTAATACAGTGAGACTAATCTCAAAAACAAAGACCACTTAATAAACCCAAGTCCCTAGAAAAGGTTCCAGTGCCCTGCCCAAGGCCCAGGGTCCCTTGGCTCTTAGTTTTGTCTTAATTACCAAGAAAATGGCAGTGGGACCTCCAATTCAGAGAAGCTACAGAATCCATGCAGACAGGAGAACCATAAAAATAGTTACAGAAGTGTGTGTATGAAGTCATTAAGGAAATAGTAAAATATACTCACTTGCCAATGTCGTCTTGGTCTGCAAACTTCTCATCGTTGAAGCCAAACTGGTCAATAAAATTGGACGTCATTTGTTGCATCTGATAATCAGAAAAGGCCTGGCAACCCCAGGACCAGTGACAGTGACATCATGATTCTAATGACATTCTATACACTATTTGCCCATTTGTGTTCCAGAAAACCACTTTAACTCACACAGCCATGGAGCTTTAAAAGTTGGTGTGTTTTTCTTTAAAAAGAGAAAAATCAAATAATTTCAGACACGGTTTACCCCAAAGGGGGAAATTTTTGAAATATGATACACAAATTGCTCCACTACACATCATTAAGACATATTCAAGAGATCATACTGTAAAAAGTGACGACTACTATAAATAGTCTTTGGACAGAGAACTGGGTTAGCCTTAGCATGAAGAAGTAAGAGACATGTAAGTCTGAAATTATCAGAAGAATCATCATCTCCAGACACAACCAACAGTACCCACAATATAATATGTGCTAACCACCCCCAACTTCCCACCCTCCCCCTATCCTCCACCACTTCCCCACGCCCATCCACCATAGCAAAAATAACACCAGAGAAAGAAAGACAGATGGACATAATCACGATACTACAAAGAAGTGCTGACCTAAGTCTTAAAGGCTGAGAGCCGTGAGACGCTTCTGCACAACCTACCTGAGAGATAGAGCAGGAAGCTTTAACCTCCTCAGAGATCACTTGGAAAAGCCTGGAACACTGAGAGGTCTACAGAGAGGCCAATTCTATCTCCATCAGTCTCGGGTGAGTTTTCCCAGTTGGAAAATGGAGGAATATTATATGGACCCACTCAAATGCTGACAGGCTACTTACACCATCAGGAAACATGCCCTCACTACACTAAGACTTTCAAGTGCCACATCACCTCCTCACTTTCACCCAGACAATGAATACAGAGCACAGGGTCATGCTATGAGTAGTACATGTGGCCAAGGACAGAGCCAGCAGCTGAACCCTAGGAACAGCACTTACTAATGGGGGCTTTCGAGGTCACCGTCTGTAGAGGAGATGTAATGGAGTCAGGAGACTTCCTGGGTCCCCACCTCAGCAAAGCCCACAGCCCCAACCCTGTACTGCAGAAATATCTGTCATGTACCTTGACCACACTAACTCTCTTGGTAGGGAATTATGGCATGGATAATCCAAACTGTATGAGTTTAAAAATAAACTTCATGTTTGGCTTTGGAAATTATATTTGCTTAAGTGTGAAAACAAAACAAAACAGAAACAGGGAAAACCCAATCAACCCTGACTAGAGTGGCTGTGTACAGAACTCACTGTTCTCAAGCAAGACATCACTTCCTATTAGGCTGACATGAGTTCATGGATGTGTAAGGACAGTGAGTGTGGGTAGGGTCTGGAGCACAACTGAAGCAGGCACGGGACGTTGGTTAGAGAAGAGAAGACAAAAGTTGTAGGTGACAGAGCACTCTGGCTGAACAAACAGGAAACAGGCAGGCAGCCTTCACAACCATATGAGCAGAAGACTGAAATCAGCTCCTCTGACCTAGAACCTCATCGCATATGAGCAGGGTGTATACAAGACAGACTGTAGATTTACCTAAGACTAGACATCTCACAGAGCAAGGAGAAATTCTCTCCCAGAAGCTTTGTTGTACAGACACAGGCTTTCCTCGAACTTTTCATACTGTTTATAATATCTACAGTTCTTTGGATATGAAAAGAAACATTGCCTGAAGTTCAATACTTCACAACCAGTAAATACAATGCAAATGTATACATACATACATACATACATGTACACAAATAGATACATTCATGTGTATATACATGTACTTTTATTTATTAGCCCTATGCATCTAGACAGAGCTATAGCAACTGACAGAAACTGGGGTCAGAGAGCCCTCAAGAGTTCTCAGTCTGGCATAGTGCCTAGAAAGATAAAGTAGCAATGAATTTCCTGCTCATCTGCTTTCTACTAATGTATGGAAGCCAGTATGCCCAAAATGAAGAGCTGTCATACTCTACAAGCAAAGTGCTGACAATTCGTATGTCTCAACCTAGAAAGCAACACACATGGCTGTAGTAATATTAAAGAGCACTGTTCAGTACTGTCATCTTGGCTTGGGTGAGGAGCAAGCTCTAACATCACTGCCACCTTCTTAGCAGCTCTGACCCAAAGGCATGTGCCAAGCCTGCGTGTGACGCGCAGTGCTAGAGGTGTCATCTTACTTTGACACCCATCCACTCAGTAAAGGGAACAGCTTATTCCTTCCAAAGTCTAGGAGGTGCTAGGAAAGCAGAAAGTACTGGAGCAGAACATAATGGCCAGAGGCCATTTCATACATCACAAGGCCCTGGCTGGACGCTCAGGGCCACGTCCCTGACAGGGCTGCCATGTTACTGACTGTCCTTACTCAGAGCACACTTTGGCTCTGAGTAGGAAGCCTAACTTCAAACATTAATGAGAACTTTAACAAGTTGCTATCTACAAACTGACACTGGGCTAACAGTGGAGACCAGGAGGAAACTGTTAGGATAACCTAGATCCTCTTTCTCTAAAAAAATGTTTTGGATCAGATTCATTTTGAAACAGTTCATGATTAGTTCACAGTGTAACTATGGACAAAGGAGCTACTGTAAGCCTGTCGGTCAGAAAAGAGTGACTCTTACTCCATGCAGGTGGAGGTCACATGAAGTGGATGAAGCCCCTAAGGTCCTGCCAGGGCTATGTTAGGATGTCAGTTTTGTAGACTGGATTGAATATGAGAGAAAACACTCCCAAACAGACATGGCTCTAGAACCAGGTATCTGCAAGCCATCACACTTTCTATTTCTAGATGCCTAAAAATAACTTATAGATTAAATCAGTAGCTGTAAGTTTAGGCATCTACAAAGTCTTCAGTTTGATTTACAGGGGCGGGAGGAAGGCATATGTGACAGCTTACTAACATGGTCGGGAAGATGTTAAAAGCATCCTTCCTTCCTGTCTGTCTGTCTAAATTACATTTATTTTGTATATGTGTGTAAGTCAGTTCAGTTCTCTCTTTCTGCTATGTGTGGGTTCTAGGCTCAAAGTCAGGCCTGCGGGCGCAGCAGCATCTCAACGGCCGCGCCACCTCACTGGCCCAGGCATCTTTTTTCTTAGTAGTACTCAATACTATATTTTAACAGGCACAACCCCCCTTGACAGTTCACATTTGATTCACTAGGTTTGTTCTAGGGCTAGAGCAATGCACTTGAGTTTGTGCTTGGACAAATTGACTGAACATTCTACGGTATAAGAGTGACAGTACATAACCCTGCTAACAGCGCAGGGCTGCGTGCAGCAGTTTGCAGGGTTGGCCTGCCTATGTAGCTGGAGCTTCTTGAAAGCAAGGTGTGTTCTGTTCAAGACACGGCTTTTCCACAGTGCTCCCTAACTCTAAATCTAGGAGAATGGCTGCCAAAAGGAGCTAGTGTCAACAAACAAACAAAAAAAACCATAAAGAAACCAGGAAGTACTAAACTTTTACTTCAAATCCATCTGGGAAAGGCTAAAGGTCTTTACCATCAAGAGTAAGCAACTGTTCAGTAGTAATACTGGAATATGATAGGCATGTAACTTGCAAGCAAAAATAAATAAATAAATAAATAAATAAATAAATAAATAAATAAATAACCATACAAGAAAATCAGAAGCTCCACACTGACCCCATTTAGAAATGTGACTGAGAGTCAGAAAGAAGTCAAGTACCACCAGAATAGTGTGACAGTGTTTCCTTAATCGTACTGTCACACCAATGCCTGAACCAGACAGCTAAGGACAGCTTTCCCTCATAAACAGGGGACCATCTGCTTCTATTCTGAATTCTCAAACTCAGCCTCCAGTAGAAATATAAATTCAACCATCAGTTTTCCAAGAATGACCAAAGAATGATAAATCAGTACATATCAATATTGATCTACTTTTTGTTAGAAAGATAAAATGCAGTTAATACATGGAGTCTATTTGGGGGCAAGAATGCTTTCAGTTAAAACTTCACTTAGATGCCATACAGCACAATTAAAGAGCACCAAGGAAGGATTATCCAGATACACCAAGTGGTCCAGAGGTACTGCACAAAATTCACTCCAATGTTTTCATTCTTATTTTTATCACTCTTAACCAAGGTCTCTGCAGGGAATCTAAGTAACAATGCACCACCATTAAGGCCTGCCCAGTCAGCATTTGAGGCGACCTGTTGACTACCTAGTTCATGTAGTATTCACTAGTGTCATCATTCCTCACTGTTTCTCAGAACACAACAGTATAAGCCTACCTGGCAAAGCCCCAGCTCTCTCTGTTCCAATCATTTTGCCTAATTGATAGCAACCCCAAACCACATTCTAACAGTGACAGAAGCTGATCCCGAAGGGCAGCTAAACTAAGCATTTAAGGTAAAAACAAATAGCAAAGCTTTAGGTGTGACTCACTTGCTGCAAAGAGGAATCCTGTGAGAAACCCGTGTCTTTAAAGTCAATTTCATCATCACTGGATGAATGAATATGGCAGGTTGTAACCTATATGCATAAAAATGTAAAAAACTATTTAACATTGAAAAGTGGTGGACATTTGCATCAGCATTTTTAATGGAAAAAATTATCACATTCAGCTTTTATTTCAATATACTAAAAACCAAACAAAAAACCCAAAACAAAACAAAAAAACAACCAAAACCAAAATACAAACAAACCAACCAACCAACCAACAACAAACCCAGAAATAAAGAGTTAAATTGTCAAGCACACCCAGTCAGTCTAGAGTCCACTATCCGGCTGGTGGTCTCACTCCTCAGGAAGAACATCTCCAGGAATTGCAGAGGAAGGAGGAAGAATTCCTCCATTGAAGGGGGAAGGCAGAAGGAATAGTGCAGGGCAGATGAAACAAAACGGCAGGCATGTATCAGGTCTTGTGGGCAAAACACTGTTCTAGGGATCACTCATGAGCCACAAGAAAGGTTAACCTTATAGATAAGCATTTAACTTCCTTCTTGAGTTTCCTGCCTATACCAAGAAAGGCACTGGCCACAAATGCTCATTCAACAGTTTCCTGATCAATAAAAGACCCTCTGAAAATCTGCCTTCCCTGCCCCACAGAGTCAACTTTCTGTAACTTTAAAAAGAACAAAACAAAAACAAAACAACCACACATATACATACACACACACAAACAAATAAAAAAAGCCTACCAACATGAACTGCTCACCACTCATGGCCAACTGATGTAAGTACTGACCAAGCCTAGCACTGATAATAGCTCTCAAATCTAGCACATAACAATGAACGGTCAGTGAGATTCTAGAAGGAAATGCTGTATTTCTGAAGGTCACTTATACTGAAGTCTCTTAAGAGTTCTCTATACTGGCTTACTATGTAGCCTAGGCTTGCCTCAGGATTAGATGTACCTGTCTCCCTCAGCTTCCAAAGAGCTGGGGTTACAGGCATGTGCCCCATGATGTCTGTTCTTCTGTTCGGGTAAACATGTGTACTAAACGTAAGTAAAATATTAAGAGGTTCCTCTGCTACCTCTGAGGCTATGCTTTATAGCCTGACATTAGCAAGCCAGTACGTATCATGCTAAGTCAATATATATTTGGAGTACAACGAAAGTATAAGACACAGAAACAGGGCAATTTAAAGAATGAGTTAGCTGTCCTGAATGAGCTCCAGCAAAGACTTGGCTGCTCCCAGGAGTCCTCCTGTCTAAGTGCAACCATGCTGCAAAGAATCCATCAGAGAAAGGTTTTCAACCTGTGTTTCTCAATCCTTTGGGGATCGAATATCAGATATGCCCGAATATCAGATATTTACATTATGGTTCATAACAGTAGCACAATTACAGTTATGGTGGAACAACAAAATAATTGTATGGAGGTCACCCCAACATGAGGAACTATACTAAAGGGCTGCAGCATTACGAAGGTTGTTGAAAACCACAGCCATAGGCTTTTCTTCCCTATAAAAAAACAAGAGTTAATCATGCCATTAAATAAAGAGGAAACTTCTGTGGAACAGTTAGGCAGGCAGGCTCCTTTACATGGGTTGCTAAACTTGCTGTGAAGCACTTCCTTCCAGGGAAGTGTTTATAATGCCTTCACCTTTGGAGTTGGGGTCTTATTACTTACACTAGGCAGGCCTTGAACTAAGGATCCTTTTGCCTCAACTAATATCACTAGGTACATGCACACTTAGTTTACAGTGCTTTCTCTAAAGATAGTTTTAGCCAATTATGATTCCTAACAGCACAATGTAGGCAGACCTGCAGCTATTAATGGAGGATGTGACTCTGAGGACACCCAAACCCTAAGAATCTGAAAGAATGAAATGAATTAAAGATAGGATTTCATTGCCTCGTGGGGATCAGAATTCCAACCCATTCATCACCAACTCTGTGCAGCCTGAGTCCTTGATCTATAACACACATACCCCTTCTGAGACACCAGCTCAAAAACTCCAGCCTCATTCAGCTAAAACCCTGGCTGTTTTTTATCTTGTTCTTAGCTGCTCAGCCACCCTCACACTGCAATTGCCCTACCACTTCTCACCGACTTTACCATCAGCTAGTGAGTGAGCTAATATCAGTGAGGCAGCTTACCCTGTGTGCTTGTGTTTGGCCCAGAAGCCCCAGAAATCTTCCCACATGTACATGGAATTATGTCACTTTTCATATCTAAACTTAGTGGTTTCTTATCTTATCCAGATACAAAGCTTAAGTCCCACTGTCTGCGTCTGTCCCCACTTCTACCCTTATTGGGGCTAACGTAACAGCAACAGAGATTCTGCATCTGCCTACTGCACACACTTGCAGCCTCTCCTCTAGAGTCTGTACTGTTTCCCTTCGCAGGCTATACTACCCGCAATAAAGTTTTCCTTGACTAGGGTTTAAAAGTTTATTATTAGTCTGCCTCTGTCTCTCTTTGTAATGTGTTGTGGTGTGTGTGTGTGTGTGTGTGTGTATGTGTGTGTGCGCGCGCGCGCATGTGTAAAAGTATCATAATACATATGTAGAGGCTAGAGGACAACTCTTTAGTCAGTTCTAGCCTTCCATATTTACATAGATTCTAGAGATGATGGAATTCAGATCTTCAGGTTTGCGTACCTGCTGGGCCATCTCACTAGTCCATTGACAACCTATATCTGGAACTTCTCAACTTGCTCCCTGATCCTCAGCACTATAATCTAGAACAGGCTATTCGACAAAGCCCTGCTTTCAGAGCTTCTGTTACTCCCTTGCTTAGTAAGTACTAACTAGCATCCTCTATGCTGACACTGCAGGCACCTGAATGTCTACTCTCTAACTAATCCTAGCATGGGCATGGAAGTGAGCACACTCTTCCATGATGGCACTGCAGCACTGCTAATGTGTCAGAGCAGGAGCAGCTGAGTGATTGCTTTACCAAGGCTCCCAAAGAACACACTAAGCATGAGGAGAATGCTGAGACTCACTAGTAAGAGGTGTCACCATAACCTCCTTACTGGGACTCTTAAGTGTCTGCCACCTGCAGGGCTGGGACACACAACTTTCCTCATATCTTATCTGGCTATTTCGACAGGAAATTCACACAAGCACATGTCTGTCACTACACATTACCTCTAGGCCCTGTCTGTCAATGATGGGAAGAAAAGAGCAATGCATCTAAAAATACTCTCTTCACAGGAGAGATGAGGTTTAGGCAAAATTTAGGTGAAACTAAAACACCAAATCTTAAAGTTGGGTGTGGTGGTGCATGCTTTGTAATCCAAACATTTGAGAGGCTGAGGCAGAAGATCAGAATTTGAGGCCAGCCTGGGCTACAAAGTGAAATACTGTAAAATTAAACTAACCCAACAACCCAGGCTAAAGCATATAATTTTAACATTCTAGCTCCCTCACAGTGGCTGCCCACATATTTAGCTTCATTCCAAATGAAGGAGCTGAAAGAAGATTCTCCCATCTTAGAGCTGAGTTAGAATGCTGTAGTGGAGAGCCACAGGAGCCGGGGCCTGCACAGCTTATGATGGCACGGGGTGGGCACCGGGGGAGTAGAAACTATCTTTTTGTGAACATTAAGATACAAATGGCCAAAGCAACATACCAATGTAGTAGTTTAAGTTATCAACACTCCACAACACTGCAGAGAGGCATTTGAGTCATCTTAAAAGCAACCATGTAAGGCAGCAGACCCAGTCATCTATTTGGCATATTCAATCTATTACTCAACTGATAATTCCACTGGTGAATGTGCTTTTACTAAGACCATGAACTACATTCACAGGCACTATCACCTTTTCAAGGATAAACAAGGCCCATGATATTTACCAAATTATATTTATAGCAGTATCTATACTAGCCTATTGCCCTCCTAGAACATGTGCCTAACCCCACCAAGATAGAGTGAATATATTCTGGAGAAGGAAATAGCTAAACCCCTTTTTGGTAGCTACACTATCCTTAAATCTTTAAGAAAGATTTGTAGTTCTGAAAATTCCTTTCCTGAAGGGCTTATAGCTAAATACAGAAATATGGAGAAAGTCTCTGGGGATAAAGAACTGAAAAGGCCTTAAGCAAACCCAATAATGTCAACAAAGCAAAATCTTGGGAGAGAAGCCAACCTAATAGGATGCCAGCATACTTTGAAGATCTTTTAATTAACTGACCGAGTGATTAATTGATTAAATTTGGTCGTTTGGGAGGGACACACACATGCCATGGCACAAACTTTTAGGGAGTTTGTTACCTGCTCCAACCATGTGAGTTTCAGGGATTGACCCCAGGTTAAGCTTGGCAGCAGGAGCTTTTGACCCACAGCACCATCTAACTATCCTGTCTGCAGGTTGCTTGCTCTACATCCAACACCTTGCTATGCAGGCTGGCTTCTCCCAAGACTACTGGGACGATCTCCTACTGAGAGTAGCTGTGGTCTAAGAACAATGACATCTCAGGGAGAATGGAACGCTATTTTGGTGAAAGATGGTGTTTATACTAGCTTCCCTTCAATGCTGCACAGGTGTAAAAGTCTGCCAAGATGGATGGAGCAGGCCATGTGCTCTGTGCTGCTCTCACTCAAGCACTCACTAGATAGAATCTCTTCGGGCGTACTGATAGTAAAAGCAGCTGAGAACTGGCTGTGTGGGCAGCAATGGCACCCTCCTTTACTATAGACTGCTCTCAAAAAATCTGCTGCAGTTACCTAAGATTAAAGCTTATTTGGGTACGGGGAGGGGAGAGCAGGGTAGGAGGGAAGGTTTTTGTGTAGTTTAGGTCTCAAACCTGCAAAGTAACTAAGGCCACCCTGAAAGACTTGGGTTTTTCTCCCCACCTGTGTGTTTCTGTATGTGCAGTGCATGTGTGGGGTACCTATGGAGGTCAGAGGTTTATGACCTAGAGCTCATCATTTCCACCAGGCTGGGATCATCCTGCCTCCCTTAATGCTGGGTTACAAGCATGCACTTCCATGCCCAGCTCTTACATAGGTCCTGGGGACTGAATATGTTCTTATGTTCCCACACCAAGTGCTTTATATAACAAGCCCTAGCCTCAAACTTCTGATCCTCCAGTGGATTATAGGCATATACTAGTATGTCCCACAAGAAAATTGTTTGGTTTTTTTTTTTTTTTTAAAGCTTAGAAAAAAGTTTTAGGTGGACATTATTGATTTTTTTTTTTAAAGTAACAGACCAGGCAGAGCTATTTCATGAAACTCTATCTCAAAAAAAGAAACAAAATCAATCACAGGAGGCTAATTTTAAAAGTGTTCCAAACAAAATACTCCTGTATATACAAAAAAAAAAAAAAAAAAAAAAAAAAGATACCATATAGGCTACAACCCGTATTACATCCCTACGGTAGAATTTATGTGGGAGCTCAACCAGTAACAAAATACCTCAAAACAAGCCAGCACTGCTCTTCAGAGCGGTCAGCACTCAGCTAGCTGGGCAGCTTCAAACCCAGCCTCAATTATTTCAACAAGCTGACCAGTAAAGGAAAGCCCAGCTATATGACATTTATAAAAAGTGCCCTTCCTTGCTGGCCAGCATGACTGACAGGAATGTGGGTTGGTCAGACAGGCAATGGCACATACTGGAACCATGAGTCCTACTGTAACCACATGGCCACACAAAGCTCCCTTCTATAGTCATTTTTTTTCTTGTCATACTTCCTAATCATGTATCAAGACCACCTTTAGAAAGCCATTACTCTACTACTCATGTCAATTGAGAGGCAATGGCCAGTGCAGTGTGACATAAGATAACCTACTGACTCTGCAGCTCTTATGTGCTACTTAATTTAGTAGTAATGACTGAGGTGTTCTTACTAGAAATCACAGAGACCTGTGCTAAACAGCACATCTGAGTTGGGCCCTCACCCTAATCACCAGTTATCAATGCTAACAAAGATGCATTCTCATCTGTAAAATCTAAAATAAAGCAATGCTCATCCTAAAATTTAATGTGTTTAAAAACAAAAAACACTTTCCAAAGTCCAATATAATTTTGAAAAATTATCAATGCCATTATTCCCTGGCTGAAAGTATCAATTCGGTTCAACATTCTAAAGCTGGAGTTTCAGAGTCATTTATAACTCTCTTCTCCAAAAAGTGTTCTAAAATGTGAATAAACTGAACTCCATAATACTAGAAACATCCATGGGAATGTTTGGGGTTATAAGCACTCAGAGTGACATGAAGCTCAAAGCACAAAGCCACAGAACAAGAGGAAGGCAGAGGTGCTAAGGGAGCAGGACCCAGGCGAGACACAACACTGATGTGGACTGCAGTGGACATGGGTGGCTTTTTAGTACCTTTTTGCCATGCAAGGTAGGTCACTAGGAGGTGAATGAACAAATCAAGAATGCCATGAATACTATCTTTTTCCTAAAAAGAGTCACAAGCTTTTCTTTAGCCCACATTCAGTGGGCCCAATGAACAGTCTTTAATGTTTTTCAAGTAAATAGGTAATGGCTGAGAGCACCAAAAACCCCAGAAATGGAACCTGTGAAACCTACTAGATCTACCGTGTTCCTCTTGTTCGTCTCTCCTAAGGAGTTCGTGCAGAATGTCTCCCACCGCTCCCTGACTTCATCGGGAAGATCTTTAGAGTGAAAAAGGAAAAAAGCATTATCAGACAATGACCCCGAGGGATAAAGGTACACAGTCTCAAAGAGAATAAGTCCGAAAAGCTCCCACAGGCCCAGTCAACAGACTTGAGTCCCACCCAATAGCCCCACCCCACCAACACTGTTGGCTTGATCTGGCCAAGAGTCACAACATAGCAATTACTAACAACTGCTCTGCTGATAGGAAACATGGACTTTTTATCTCCAAACAACTCTGCAGAAAGAGGACAGGTCTTTGGGCAGGGTAAGAACTGTCTGTGGGGTCAAGTTTCAGAAACCTTACAAATGGGCTGAAGAGATGGCTCAGTGGTTAAGAGCACTGACTGTTCTTCTAAAGGTCCTGAGTTCAAATCCCAGTAATCACATGGTGGCTCACAATCACCTGTATGAGATCTGAAGCCCTCTTCTAGTGTATCTGAAGACAGCTACAGTGTATTCATGTATAATAAATAAATAAATCTTTAAAAAACAAAAAAGGAAACCTTACAAATACTAGCTTCTGTACTTTGCTGGGATCCTATGACAGATACTCGACTGATGAATGGTCCACAGAATCCTGTTGACTATTGGCTGCTGGGATTGAACTTGTATGTCTTCCTACATATTTGTCTCATAAACAAAACATAAAGAAATGTTCTACAGCAAAATTCAACTTTCTAGAAAAACTTTAATGGTTTTTCTCAGAAATGAAACCGTACCTATAAACCTTAGAGGCCCATATCTACATAGAGGGTCATCTGACAACTGGTTTAAGCAACCATACACAGGTATACACTCACTCAGGAACTCCCAGGAAGGATCAAGCCTTATCACACATGGCCCTCTCTCCTTGATAAGGATTCAAACCACGAGGAGTGGCTTTAAGAAGAGGCTTGTACTTCTCAAGAAGCAAACTTACAGGTGGACCAGCCTCAGTTTTTCTGTCACTAGGTGAGAATTAGAGTTTCAGTGCATACTCCATACAGCACCACTCCTTGAACAGAGATTATTAGTTTCTCATATTCAAAGATGTCTCAGAACTAGTAATTCCCGCTGGGTCAGATCTTGCAGGTCAGAGCATTTGGTATTCTTACTCTGACAAAATGGAATTGTGGTCTGAGGCTAGGGTAGAAGGCACAAGTCACCCTGGACAGATTAAATTTAAATGCTAATAGAAAAAAAAAAAAAGAATCCTTTAGGATCTAGTCTCTAATTTTAGTAACAGAAGCACTGAAGAAACATTGACAGTGTTTGTGTCTCAGATAAGGATTTAATCCACAGGTAACAATAGGAGGGAGGATAGGCCAGACTCTAGCTGCTAGAGAGAGGTCAGTGCTTAAGAGCACTTGTTACTTTTCCAGGAGACCTGTGTTCTGTTCTCAGCACCCACATGGTGGCTTACAACTATCCATAAGGAAAGTTGCAGGGTATCCAATGCTCTCTTCTGACTAGGTACACATGGTGTACATACATGCATATAGGTAAAGCACAAATATCATTTTGTCGAGACAGGGTTTCTCTGTATAGCCCTGGCTGTCCTGGAACTCACTCTGTAGACCAGGCTGGCCTCGAACTCAGAAATCCGCCTGCCTCTGCCTCCCAAGTGCTGGGATTAAAGGTATGTGCCACCACTGCCTGGCACAAATAATACATTTTTAAAAAGGAAGGAGACTTCAGAAGAAAAAGCAAGAACCACCATAGCTTGTATGGCTCTACTCAAACACAGGGCACAGATTCAGGTCAGGGGAGAGATGGCTTAGGGGTTAAAAGCACTGGTTTCTATTCTAGAGGACCTTGGTTTGATTCCCAGCACCTACATGGCAACACATAACCATCTATTAAGTCCAGTTCCAGAGGGATCTAACATCCTCTTCTGACCTCCATGGAACCTGAATGCACATGGTGTACAGATACACACACTGGCAAAACACCTATATACAAAAAATAAATAAAGACCCCCACCTCAAAGCAGGATCTCACTATGCAGCTCTGGCTGTCTGGGAACTCACTACAAAGGCCAGGCTGGCCTCAAACTCACAAAGATCTGTCTACCTCTGCCTTCCAAGAGCTGGAATTAAAGGCCCTTAATTTACTAGACACTGCTATGTCTAGTAAAGACATAAATCTTTAAAAATAAAAACAGAACAAAAAGCAGAACAAAAACAGTGTTCTGTAACATAAAGTGACTCTAGCATGCCACTTGATTTCAAATGAACAGTAAAAATCTAAGCAGAAGTACAGCTGAGGACCACATGGTTCAAATATAGTCTTAAGACCTACGATAACATTTCCAAACAAAGGTATCTCTAAAATGTAAATAAACCTCATCTATAGCTTTCAGCCTGCTCCCAACACTATCTCCATAGCTGCTCTCTGTACCTACACAAATGTAACTAGGTTGTTAACTAACTTACCTGTGATGAGCTGCAGCACTAATGTAATTAGGTTGTTAACTAACTTACCTTTGATGAGCTGCTGTACTAATGTAATTAGGTTGTTAACTAACTTACCTTTGATGAGCTGCTGTACTAATGCACTGTTCGGACCCTTGTCAGTGCTGTGCACAATACAGTTAGCTATCCTTGTGAGGTGTCCCATGTAACCGTGCCGTCGTCCTCCTTCAGCCCTGACAAGGGGAAAGGATAAATATTCAGAGTAAGTTCAGACTAAGAGGATATATACTTAGCAGATTCTCAAATGGAGAGCACATAAACTTAGCAGGAAGCATGACAGCATAGTAAGAGGACAGTCACTCCCATGCCAGCAACAATCATAATCACTGATACTAATCTAAAGCAAACATTCATTAATGACCCAGGACACTGGAATTTGCATTTACATTTTATTTTTTTAAATCTCTGAATTTCAGACTTATTATAAAAAACTGAGGTCAGCATTTTGTTGGCCCTTTCCTCCAAAAGACATCAAATTTTACTTGTGCTAATGGACAGACACAAATAACTAATGACATTTCTCAACAGTGGCTTATCTGAAAACCTGTTTAGGTAAGAAAGGCAGCACCTGCGCACTCTATGGAAAGCCCGCAGTGGCCAGTGAGCTCAACCCCAGTGCTTTCTTCTGCTGAGGTTTACGTTCTCCCACTACTCTCATCTTTATGTAAGACTATGTTTCCCATATCAGTGGTTTATAAAATAATAAAAAAATGTTGGAAACAACAGGGCAGAGACTCAAGAGATATTTAAGGGGAGAAATCCCTTTCAGGATCCACTAAAAGATAGCAATAAAACTCCTTCTGGAAAATTCAATACATGCTGGGTAATCTCTAGAATGTGTAGAGAATTTGAGGCTAAAAATGAGCTGTAAAGGCTGCTTTTGGTTCCATAGTAAGACCGAGAGACTCCACTATCCCCAAAGACAACTTAGTCCTCCCATATTTACTTAGGGCTTCAGGTAAAAAAACAAGCCTATGCAAGCATTAGAATTCTATTGAAGCATTAGAGAAAACTTTCAGGATCCCTAAGCTCACAGGACCATTTCTTCACCTGGCCTTCAGAGGACAGGCCCACAAGAAGAGAAGAGTATGGTAGATGGGAGATCACAGAGGACACACACAGCCAAATACAGAACCAGAGATGTCTCATAGTCCCCCTAAAGGAGGTCTGTCTGGAACAACGTACCTGCTAATCAAACCCTTTGCCACAGCCACACAAACGGTACCAGTTTCCCATATTGGCCACATCAAACCCCTTCAGTGTTCACCAGTGTTTAATAAGTTCACCAGCACCACCAGCACCAGCACCCAAAATAACAAAGGCAAGCTAATCCCTGCCCTGAGTCACTTAGCTCCTTCAGGGGAATAGAGATTTGAACAGTGATGGATCAATCTTGACAATATAAGCTATTTGAGGAGCCCAGTAGAACACAGCCTACCTTGCACTAAAAGTACTGGGTTTAATCACTTGTACCTCATAAAGTCAGACATGGGTATGTGGTTGTAATCCCAGAACTGAAGAGGAAACAGCACCAGAAGTTCAAGGTTACCCTCAGCCTCAAAGTCAATTGATGCCAACCCAAGAAGGAAAGAGAAGGGGATGGGAGTGGAGGTGGGGACAATACATCTGTACACAATAATGAAAGCACTCTATGTTGTGACTATAGTGGTGATTAAGTAAAGGCTCCACATAGCAGTCACACTTCCTGAAACTGGTCATCTAGAAGAGCTGTATCGTGAGGACTGAGAAACAGATTTAAACCTGACTCAGAAGGAAACAGTCATGTTAGTCAATAGCACTGATTAAGCTTGACATTCCCATGCAGAACAGTAAAACTGGATGGCTATCTTTCCCCACATACCAAACTAACACTAAAGAAATACTCAACTGAAAATTCGACACTACGACACTACGAGAGCAAAAGACAAACATGACATTGGTCTGAGCAGAGGTGTTTTGGAGAATACTCCCAAACCACCGATAATGAAAGCAACAAAAAGCAAATGGAATCACATCAAACTGAGAGACAGTGGGAGATGGGAGACATTTCAAAATGCACATCCCACATAGGAGATTGGTGAAAATCTTAGTACTGCCTCAGTGGAGCACAATCAGGACATATAAAAAAGCCACCAGCAAATACCCTCCTGATTCTACCTAAACAATGTTTATGATCTAAATAGTCATTTCTCAGCTAAGACACACAAAATGACCCAGAGAGAAACAAAAAAATGCAGAGTGTCACTAAATAACAGGGACATGCAAACCAAAACTACAAGGCCCAGATGAAAAGACTTTTTTCATTAAGTGGTATTTGTTTAAAAAAATGGGGTAGGCCCAGTGGTGGTGTACATGCCTTTAGTCCAAGCATTTGGGAGACAGAGGCAAGCAGATCTCTGAGTTTAAAGCCAGCCTGGTCTACAGAGCAAGTTTCAGGACAGGCTACACAGAGAATCCTGTCTTGATAAAAAAAAAAATAATAAGGGGGTAGAGGGGAGATATTAGACATAAATAGCAAAATCCCACCATTTGTAGCACCATCTATGGAACTGAAGAATACTATCAGGAGAGGTAAGAGCTATGAGAAGACAATAATGTTTTTGCTTACATGGAAACTAAGAAAGCTAACTTCTCAGTGGTGACTCAAAGCCAGAAGGGGAGAGGAAGAAGGCTGAGGGTAAACAGTGAGTTCCAACCTTCCCCCATTCTGCAGCATGTCAGGAGCAGAGTTTACCTACATTCCTGAGAGTATCAAGAAAAGATGGGTATGCTAATGATCAGGACTAGGACTCCCTCTTCTCACCTGGCATTTCATAAACCACCACCCAATAATGTCCCCATAAACTAGGTGTCATTCATACAAACACACCCAGTCTCACACAGCAACCTACCCTACACTACCTGCTTCAGAACCTGGGGATGACGTCAAACTTCCCAGGGTACTGAGAAGACTGGCTACTACCCCCTGCCACCACACAAGAACATCTTATGTGAGAAAACAGTGAGTACAACTAACTAAAGCTTTACAAAAGCTTGTCTATGAAGAAATATAGGTGCGTGCTTACGTGGTGATGCTTGCTCTAAGTGCTTTTCCATGGACAGCTCTGCCCTGAAAGATTGATCAACTTTTGACTGTTTTTATTCACCTCAATACTATGCTTGGAAAGCCTTCCAAAGGCAACAGAGTCTCACTCAAAGGAGGAAGGACTAAAAGGTTAGCAGAAAGGTATCTGTTATGATCCAACTATTTTTACTTTCTCTAAGTAGCAAAGGGGAGATGGTAAGTGACAAATCAAACTGTACTGCTTGTAGAAACAAGTTAACTGTGCTCACTTCAGCAGCACATACACTAAAACTGGAACGATACAGAGAAGATTAGCAGGGTCCCTTTGCAAGAATGACACAAATTCACGAAGCATTCCATATTTTTACAAGCATCCTCCCTGTCGCCCCCAAAAGAAACAGTCCAGATGGGAAGCCATTGAGACGAACTCTTAACATTGTGATAGAGATGTTGAAGTGTAGCTCTTCACAGTTGACTTCTGGGTGGGGTGAGCAAAGGATCAGCTTTCTCTAAGGAACTGGCTACTGGGAGTAGTTCCACCATATTCCAGTGGATATATGGGCAACACAAAAAGGACTTTTTTCCTTCTTTTTGTTGGGAGGTCACAAGGATCTGGGTACACCTGGGAGGACTAGAAAGTGAGCATGACTGGGTTCTATTATGTGAAATTCCCAAATAATCAATAAAAATATTGTATTGAAAAAGAAAAAAAAAAAAAAGAAACAAGTTACTTACTGTTTCTTCTCATTTGTGTCCCAGGCTTCAAGTATTCGCTCTATTAACTGACACTTTTGAAAAAGCTAAATAAGAAAGAACACTCCAATTAGTCCAATTACTAACCAAATGGTCAAAGCATTAAAACACCAAAGCAAACCCAGAATGGTGGGGGTCAGCCTTCAATCTTAGCACTCTGGAGGTAGAGGTAGGCATACCTTTCCCAGTTCAAGGCCAGCTTGGTTTATATAGTAAAACCCTGTCTTTAAAAACTAAAAACAACTTTATGTAAAACAAAACCAAATGTGGTTCTTAGTCACTGGCCCACCCAAGTGCAGTATGGTGATGTTAACTCTAGATCTCCAGTGGGCAGTCCCATCAGGACCCAGGCCACAGAGAGCACTTACTTAGCAACTTATTGCTAAGGGTACTGCCACAGTGAGCAACTTTTCTGTTGTTTGCTTTACTTTACTAGGGGTTTTAGGGTAGAGATGGTAATCCCTCTTGGACAGGGTCTCACCTAGGCAAGGCTGGTCTTGAACTCACTGATTCTCCTGTCTCTACCTCCCAAATGCTATGTTTACAAGCATGCACAACCAACCATACCTGGCTTGCTTCATTTTCACACGTGGGCAACAGGCCCTTGAACATATCCTAATACTTGTGTAATACTGCCACCTGTGAGTTGTACCTGAACTCTAGCAATTCAAAAAGAAGTCACTATGGGCTGCAAACCGAGCAATGGCACTTTTCTTCTCTAGTCACCCGGCTGTTCTAGGCTAGCCTTTTTGCCTTCTAGGTCTGGGAATAAACCACATGGGAACTACAGGATTAGATAAAAGCATAAAAATGCAGAACTCTGAAAACTGATAAAAAAGAAAAAAAATCACATATTTTACCGAAAAGAGATCCCCAAGCCAGGTATCAATGTACATGCTTATAACTCCAGCTCCAAGAGAGTTTGGACCACTCTAGTCTACACAGCAAGAGCCCCCTGCCCCCTGCCTATAAAACACAAGAAAGACCCCGAAAGGATGACCATAAAGGATGATCATTCAACATTGACTAAAAAGCATTTCTTCACATGTTCCAGCACCTCCTCAGCACTGGAAGTAAAATTCTGGTGAGCTGAAGTACAGTAGAAGTATTTTCAGTAATAATTATCTACAGTTCATTTATCTCCCACAAAGTATGTTCAAACTTCTTGAATTTACAAGGAAGTGGGTTGACAGTTCATTGAGAGGTGTTATGTCCCTGTATCTAACAGAATCACTACTCAAAGTGAAATGAGCATGTGACAGCTAAACCTTTTAACTTGGATGTTAGTCTATCCTATAACTGTAATTCATTTCACACTCAGAGAACACAGGAGCAGGAAATAATACTTACATGCTTCAATAACAAATTGTCACCAGTAGAGTCTTGATCAGTAATGGTGCCATTTTCTGAATTCTCAAAAGGACTGGCCAGAATGAGAGCAATACAAATTTCCACTTGCGTATGCAGAAAGTTATTCCATGTGTACTTGAAGAACATGTCCTACAAAAGAAAAGTGCAGTCTCTTTAGTTAGCTCAATGCTGAAGCCACCACTTTAAACATTCACAAAGTAGTAATTGAAGAACTTGTTTTCAGGGTGGAGAGATATTCTGTTAGTAAAGTGCTTGCTGATAAGCAGAGGATGTGACTCTGGATCCCCAGTAGGTACTTAAAAGCTGGGCATAGTGGCTTATGTCTGTAATCCTGTGTTGGGGAAGACAGGTAGAGCTTACTGACCAACCAGTCTAGCCGAACTGAAGAGCTTCAGAGTCAATGAGACTCTGTCTCAAAAAAAAAAAAAAAAAAAAGTAGAAGGTTAGCAAATGGGTTCAGTAGGTAAAGGTGCTTGCTACCAAGACTGATCACCTTAGTGTGAGTCTGAGAATCTGTAGAGTGAAAGAAGAGAAATGACTTCTAAAGGATGCAGTATGATCTCAATATGGGGGCCATGATGCTTGCATATGCATGTGTGCACACAGATACGCACATGCCCATGTTAAAAACAAAACTTTACTTAATGGGTGGCTTTAAACACTACTTCATAGTCTATGTAACTGTCTATTCATTCGAAATGTTTGAATTTGCCTAGAATATATTAGAAAGCAGAAGAAAGTTCCAGAAACATAAAGACAAAATAAGCATAACCTTCTCAAAGAGGAAGTTTTTAAAGTGATGCAAATAGCCAGCTCAGTCCACTTCCAGGCTCTTCACTCTGTGACTCCAGGGAGAATTAGCACTACTTCTTCAGACCACCAAGCATGCAGTAGTCTTTGCTTTATACTTTTCATAAACTCCACAACTAAGGCTCATTTTATTTTTTTATTTTATTTTATTTTATTTTTTTGGTTTTTCGAGACAGGATTTCTCTGTGTAGCCCTGGCTGTCCTGGAACTCAGAAATCCACCTGCCTCTGCCTCCCAAGTGCTGGGATTAAAGGCGTGGATCACCACTACCCAGCTCTAAGGCTCATTTTTAAATGAGGAAATGTAATACAGAGAATGATTTTTTTAATTTTATTTATTTTATGTGTATAAGTACACTGTAGCTGTACAGATGGCCCATTCATGTGGCTAATGGGAATTGAACTCAGGATCTCTCCTTGCTCTGGCCCCGCTTGCTCCACCGTAATATACTATAGCTGTCTTCAGATGTACCAGAAGAGGGCGTCCGATCTCATTATGGGTGGTTGTGAAGCTCCATGTGGTTGCTGGGATCTGAACTCAGGACCTTCAGAAGAGCACTCAGTGCTCTTACCTGCTGAGCCATCTCACCAGCCAGAGAATGATTTTTTTAGAGAAAGAGGGTCTAGGTTATCCTAACAGTTTCCTCCTGGTCTCCACTGTTAGCCCAGTGTCAGTTTGTAGATAGCAACTTGTTAAAGTTCTCATTAATGTTTGAAGTTAGGCTTCCTACTCAGAGCCAAAGTGTGCTCTGAGTAAGGACAGTCAGTAACATGGCAGCCCTGTCAGGGACGTGGCCCTGAGCGTCCAGCCAGGGCCTTTTGATGTATGAAATGGCCTCTGGCCATTATGTTCTGCTCCAGTACTTTCTGCTTTCCTAGCACCTCTTAGACTTTGGAAGGAATAAGCTGTTCCCTTTACTGAGTGGATGGGTGTCAGAGTAAGATGACACCTCTAGCACTGCACGTCACACGCAGGCTTGGGGAAAGTGAGACTGAGTTCAGTTTTTACTGCTCAGTTAAAGAGATCTGCTCCCAGATCATACCCCTGTTAATTTTTAAGAGTGAGCTATAATCCTAGAAACTATCAAGGGTGACTTCAAACATCTATGAGGCAGAATCTCACCAATATGACACCAATGCTGTTCAGTTCCATCAGGTCTCCATTTATGCTGCTAGTATTGGTTTGAAGCAGGCTGGATATCAACCTAATGACATTTAACCGAGTGTTCCCCACGGGTGGGTCCAATATACCCCATGTAGTCTTCATCACACTTTTCTATGGAAGAAAAAAGCTTCAATTTAAATTCAGCTGAGTGAATAAACAAAAAATTCATGTGCTAACACAGCAGGCCACCTAATACCATCCAATTTAAGCCCTGAGAGAAATCTAACCTTGTAGCCACAATCTTTACAAGAAGGCAGAAACTAGTGTATATACAGTAAAACAGCAAGTATTTGCCCTGAGAAATGTGATAGATGTGTCCTGTTCTTGTCTACAAAGGCAGTTTCAATAATCTATAATCACAAGACAGAAACTGATACTGTAGCATTTTAGACGTTCCAACTTAAAAGAACGACAGACTAGAATGCACCCCTAAGCTGCCCTCCCTGAAGGTCTACCCACAAGCCCTTCCCACTCACTATTTCCAGAACACACATAGTAAGAGTGGAAGAAGATAACAAGTTGTTCTCTGACCCTATACACACAAACTTTAAACAAACAAACAAACAACGTAGTATGTGAGGATAACTAGTCACTAGTGTCTTATTTCCAAGGTTCTCAGACTCTCCAGCAACTGCCTAAACCAAACCCTCACACATGCCCACTCTCCTCTTCTGGCCCAAGCCTTACAGTTCCACTCCAAGCAACTCTGAGACTTTGTAAAAAGCTTCATGGTGCCTGCTTAGCATGTATCAGACTACATTCAATCCTTAGTACAAGTAAGTTCATTAATTTATTAATTAAGCTTCTAAAAATACTCCCTGAATCTACTTACACACTTTATCATGGAGTGAAGCTAGGTGTGTCACTCACTGCTAAAGTGAAAGAGAAATCTCAGCAAGAGACTTAGTTATAAATTGGGACCATGAATCAGGTGCTTCTTTGTGAGCCTAGAAAGTAGCTTAATGAAGACACCTAAGACACAGGCTGAGCTCTTCTCACACACCACTTCTATCCTCTTCTTGACTCCATTTTTCATTGGTGATGCTCTCATCTTCTCCTAGATCCCTTTTCTGATTCTTAGGACGGACAAGCAGGATGCCACTGGCTATTTAGCTGCTAAACATTAAAGAGTTTCCTAGAATGAATGAGCTGAATGAAGATGCAGAGCCCTGGATAGAATGGGCCCCCACAGAACCTTGAGGCCAGAGGGAACTGCTAGGCACTCATAACAGCACCGAGTATCTGAATAACAATTTGGAAGTTAACCAGAACCTTGGGGTACGGACTTAAAAGTATTTTGCTGTTCCTCCTCCCAAACATTAAATAGAAAAGATTGTGGTTGTCTGAGTAAGAATGGCACCCATAGGCTCACATTATTTGAATGCTTGGTCACCAGGGAATGGTCACTGGGATTCCAAGATATGACCTTGCTGGGGTAGGGGTGTCAATGGGGATGGGCTCAGAGGTTTCAAAAGACTAAGCCAGGGCCAGTCTCTCCCTCTCTGCCTGCAGATCAGGATTTAGTTCTCATCTACTGCTCTAACACCCAGCTAGCCCTCCCATCATGATAATGGACTAAGTCTCTGAGACTGTAAAGACCCAGTAAAATGCTTTCTTTTATAAGAGTTGCCTTGGGCCGGGCAGTGGTGGCACACACCTTTAATCTCAGCACTTGGGAGGCAGAGAAAGGTGGATTTCTGAGTTTGAGGCCAGCCTGGTCTACAGAGTGGGTTCCAGGACAGCCAGGACTATACAGAGAAACCCTGTTTCGAAAAACCAAAAAAAAAAAAAAAAAAAAAAAAGAGTTGCCTTGGTCATGGTGTCTTTTCACAGCAAACAAACAGTGACTATGTAACAAGAACTCCTATAGAAGTGACAAACTCACATACTAAAGTCTTAACAATGTAGACATTGTAACACTACAGATGACATTGGATCCAAGACCCTGCACAACTGTACCAGAGCAGTTGTGGCTCCCAGCATGCCTTTTTTGGCAGGTCTCCTTGAGGTCCCACTGTGTTCAGTTTTGCATATAGTTGTTCTCCTTGGAAAAGTAACACCCTGTGTGAGGTCTTTTCCAACCTGGACACTAAGACCTCAACAGACTATATTTCAGTTAAAATATCGTCTGTCTATACTCTTCCCAAGCTCATATGAAGATGCAATTTCAAAAATCAGATCACAAAAGGTTAACTTTACCTAAAAGGCCTAAAAGGAATATGTTAAAAACAGAAAACTGTTTATTTTACTGATACATAGGTATTCAAGGATTTACAAAACAAGAATCCGAGTTTATTAAGTAGATATTTTTAATTCTAATCTCCCTCATTTATTAATTTATACAAGGCATATAAACAAAGGCCACATGAGAGGCACAGTGGTAAATCTTATTACTCATAAGGCTCAGGCAGGAGGATAGTAAGTTCAAGGCCAACCTAGAATACATAGTAAGACCCTGCCCTCAAACCAAAACCAACCAACCAACAATAAAATATCTCCGAGGCAGAAACAACTGGTAGTGTACCTTTATATTATGTATAACATAAAGCATTTTCCTCCAAGCTTCTGAGTTCTATCTCCAGAACTCATATAGTTGAGTGGGAGGATGTAACGAACATAGGTGGCCACACATGCACACACTTTTTTTTTTTTTTGAGACAGGGTTTCTCTGTATAGCCCTGGCTGTCCTGGAACTCACTCTGTAGACCAGGCTGGCCTCGAACTCAGAAATCCACCTTTCTCTGCCTCCCAAGTGCTAGGATTAAAGGCGTGCGCCACCACCACCTGGTCACATGCACACACTTTTTAAAAACCTAATATGTAATGCTAATTATGGTCATCTTCTTACATCCAAGGTTCTCAGACTCTCCAGTGACTGTCAACACCACACCACTGGCTGCCAGTAACCCTGAAGACAGCAACCCTACCTTGGGTGGCTCAAGTAGGAGTTCATGGAAAGATCCAAGTCTTCCTCGGATGGCTTCTAGAACACTCTTGTTAACTGAACAAGCTGAATGATTCATGCCTGGGGGGCAGATTTCTATATGACCTTCAAATCTGAAAAACAAATCAAAGTAACTACTGTAATTTCATAATACTACATTCAAGCTCTCCATATCAACTCTGCAGACACACATTATGCGTCTGTGTGACAATATTATGGTGATGTCAAAGAGGTAGCCAAGAAACAATCATGGGATTGGCTACCATGCCCTGAGAACCTAAAGGGATTATGGTATCAGGTGAGATATTATGTCACATCTCCAGATCATCCTGAACCCTCCAACTCCTGTCAGTATATCTCTAATTGATCAGGAAATCCACATTTCAAATAAAAACTGACCCAAGTCACAGGACACACAGAAATACTGCTATCTGGGAATGCTAACAATAAGCTACTCCCCACTTATCCCTGAGATTATTTTTGGGTAAACAACACTGATTTGTATTTAAAGAATTTAATTTATTCTACATAAAATTCAGTCCTTAATCATTCTGAGTCATTCCTTAAAAACAAACAACAGAAAAAAAAAAAAAAACAAAGGACTACAGACAGAGTGAGAATCCCAATTCCATCTGGCACTGTAACTACAAAGGCACAGCAGTTCTCAAGTGAGAAAGGATAAGCCCAGGAAAAGAGGGAATACTTAGATCGGTGTGAAAATGGGGGCATGAAGTTCAAATTACAAACTCTATGGAGGGCTGGAGAGATGGCTCAGAGGTTAAGAACACTGTGTGCTCTTCCAGAGATCCCGAGTTCAATTCCCAACCACCATATGGAGGCTCATAACCATCTATAATGAGATCTGGTGCCCTCTTCTGGTCTGCAGGCAGATGTGCAGACGGAACACTGTATACATAATGCATAAATGAGTAAATAATAATAATAATAAAAAAGAACTCCCACCTTGGACAATAGTGAACTTCAACAGACCAAGGGCTACATATGACCCGGGACACCTAGAAACAAGTGCTTATTGCAGTAATGGCTGCTGAAAACACATCACTTGTGAGTGACACCATCCTCTGAAACATGCATTCAGAGACATAATTCCTGAAGAAAAGGGAAGTGAGATACCTCTGGCCAAACGTTAGCTCCTCCAGACAAATGTTATCCTAATCCTCACAGCCTGTGGAAGCCAATGGTTTGAAGAAAAGAGCCCTAAAGGCATAACTAAGTACTCTGAGATAGAAGATTAACCTGGATTGTGAGATGGGCCCACAGTACCATCACAAGGGTCCCTAGAGAATAGAAGGGAAGGAGACACACACAGAGGGCAGGATGAAGATAAATGGAACAGAGGCCACAGGCTATGGAGTTATCAAGAGAAACTGAAGAGAGACAGGGAACCATCATCTCTGTGCTTCTTTGGGATTGTAGCACTGCCAACACTTGAGAGAAATCTTGAAAGTTTAGTATTTAGAACTGTTACTCTCAGATCCAGCTCCTGAACTGTGGGTTGCAACCCAATATGGAGTAATATAATTGACTAGGGAGGGGAAAAGGGATCAAAAAACAATTGGAAGTAGTAAAAGACTTCTGAATATATACAATAGGAAAAATCAAATGTATTATGAATCTGAGGTGTTTCTCACGGGTCTCTCTGTATTAGGTGCTATGACTTCCCTACCATTACACATACAATTACACTATATAATAAAGACCACTGAAACATCTTGCCTCAATTGGAGACTATGGTTGCTGCATTGTTTTACTGCACAGTTTTGTGCTCTTAGACAAATACAACAGTTGAATTGTAACAATCTCAGCATGAAAGTATCAAATTAATAAGTCATCAGATTGAACTGTGTTAGAATGTTTGATCTTAAAATTGCTACTGGAGTCACTGACAAGGTTCACTAAAAACAATCAAGAAACAATCAACCATTAAAACGCTTACTTGGGATTAGAGACAAACTTTTCAATCTGGTCCTAACTATACTTCTGCCACTTGCACTCCATAGTTGAAGTGGCCTTCTCAGCACTAGTGATGATAAAGTTGAACATGCTCTACCACCTGCGATGCTGAAGACTCAGCCATGATTTATGTGAAGGGAACAAGAATATCTACTTCACTATGAAAATTTGCTTTCACCTTTAAAAGTAAATTTGCATGTAAAGATTGTTTAAAAGAAAAGTAAGCCTTATCATTAATAAATGTTTGATCTGCTTATCTATTTATATACTTACAAAGTACTGAGTAAAAATGTCTTTGGTCAAAAAGGACTATGAGTGGCAAAAGTTCAAGAAACTTGACTGAAAGCCACCAAGTTTTGGCTTTGTTGTCAGACACAGAAAACAAACATGGGACTTTCAAAAGTCTGCAGTAGTGGGACATATTTTTATATGACTTAGTAAGTAGTGTCTGCCTAGCATGGAAAAAGCTCTGGATTCCCAGCACCACTGAAACAGGTATATTGGTACAAGTCTGTAACCCACTGTGGATTAGTGAATGATGGAGGAAGGCCCAAACCACTGTGTGGTACCAGGTAGTATGAAGAGAAAGCCAGTAAGGAAGCAGCACTCTTCCGTAGCCTCTGCATCAACTTCTGCCTCCAGGTTCCCGATTAGTCTGAGTTCCCGCAAATGGACTATGATTCAGGATATATGAGCTAAATAAACCTTTTCTTCCCTCCATTGCTTTTGATCATGGTGTTTTATCTCAGCAAAAATCACCACCCTAAGACATTAATTGTATTGGTTTTAGAGACATGAATAGGTCACAGAGAATAGCTGAGGCTTGCTACAGTGTAAAGTGTTAGAAAACACCAGTATTATGGGCCATCCACCAAGGACAGTGGACAGTTACTAAGCTTCTGGCGCTGTCTTGAGCCTATCAAGCAAACTGTGTGTGCTACAAATAGAGGAGAAGCAGGCATAACCATGAGTGAATCCCAGAAGTTGGACACTGAACTGAACTTTCCACTGCTGGATTTGAGTTTTGCTGTGTTCTGCTCATGATTATACCCTGGGTCTTTCCTTTTAGAATAAGAACAAAGAGAAAAACAGAATAGAGTAAGAATAGAATAAATAAAAAAAAAAGTAACTTATTTTGGGTTTTCCAGGAGCTTCTAAAAGTTGGACTGTGTTTTTATATTGTGATATTCTCATGTTAAGAGTTCTTGAGGGACAAAGAAAGGAAGGCCAAGTTGACAAGGAGTGATTTGTGGCAGCTAATCACAGTTGTCACCAGGGAAGAGGGAACCCAAACCTTAACTGAAGAACTGCCCCTGTCAGACTGGCTTACAGGCATGCTTCCCTGCATTTTCTTGACTGTTACCTGCAACGGCCCAAGCTACTGCAGGACATTAACAACCCTGGCTAATGGATCTAGACTTCAGAAGAAAGTTAGCTGAAGATGATTCTGGAAGCAACTTAGTAAGCAGCATTTCCCTGTAGTTTCTGCTTCAAGCTCCAGCCTGAGCTCCTGCCATGGCTTTTCTCAATGATAAAAGTATAACCTGTAAAATGAAATAAACTCTTTCCTCCCCAAGTTGTTTGGTCATGGAACTTATTACAGCAAGAGAATTCAAACTAGTATACAGGGACTATGATTTGGTGACATGCTTAAGAAAACTGCCTGAGTCGAATGTTTTCTTCTGGAACTTCCATGGTTTTAGGATTGATGTCTACTTTTATGATACATTTTGAGTAAGTTCTTCTGTAATCTATGAGTCAAAACTTTGGTATAAAGAGGTCAAATACACTGCCCCATAAGCACTTAGTGAAACTCTACTCTTTCCATGTGCATAGCTTCCACATCCTTACAGACCCTGGTGTGTGGGCCTGTTTGCATGTGTGTACACCTTTGTTCAGGGATCTGGGGACCTATTATTTTTCCACTGTCCTGTTGGCTGTCGTTTTGTAGCAAGTCCTGAAATCACAGTATGACCTGTTCAACCTCATTTCTTTCACGTGATTGTTTTGGCTATTGTCCTCATTTTGGAGTTTCCACAAAGTCTGGGATTAGTTTATAACTTTTGTTTAGATACTGATGGTACTGCCCTACAAGTCAGTTTGGGGAACACTGAAAATACTGAAGTATTAACATTGATTAAGGTCAATAAACCTTACATTTTGTTAACATTTATATATAAATAATTCCTTTTCTAAAGAATACATTTTAATTTCAAATTCCAATTGCTCATTGTGAGTACATATAAATGCAATTCAATTTTGAGTACTGTATTGGCTTTACATCCTGGACTCTTACTATATTTGCTTATTAGTTAAAACAAGTTTCATTTTGTATTAAAACAACAATGATGATGATGACATCTCTCTACAACTGTGGCTGGCTATGCCCAGTACTTGGCATATTGTTTAAGATTTGCTCAAATACAATCCTGTGTGATCTATGGCCAGGCAGCTTTGCATTATCCTTTCCTATTCAGATGCCATTTTCCTCTTCTTCCTTACTATACTGGCTATAATCCTTGCAAAAAGTTTGCTGGTGTAAAAGAAAGAATTTAAAGAAATGACAGGAAGGCTTTATCTGTTTATATGATGATTTGTGAAACACCAATGAGCCTTGTAGCCATATTATACTTTTAGTATATGTTATTTTATTGCTACATATTTTGCTTTAGGGGCATGTACAAGCACATGCATGGAGAACAGAGAATGTCTGGTGTCTTTATCACTCTTCACATTTCCTCAGGACAGGGTCTCTCACTGAATCTGGAGCTATGCTGGGAACCAGCAAGAAGCTCAAGTGAGCCTCCTGTCTCTGTCCACCCTAAACTGGGGTTAAAGGATGCTCACTGAGTCATCTTGAGGTCTAACTGATATATTTATTTGGTCTGCTACTATTGTTTTAAGGAGTTTTCATCTAGCTTTTGTGTATCTTGTTAATGTAATACCTTATTCTCATCTTCTTCAATTAGTTTCAAGATAATGCTGGCTTTTTAACAGGGGTTTGCAATGTATTCCTCTGTCTATTGATACATCTTTACTTAGAATGCATTTGCTGTACCTAACTCTATAAGCAAGAAATGGTCTTTGCTGAGGAGTTTAACATGAACTTGGTTCCTCAAAGGCTATAAAATTGAACTATCTAATTCTTAAGTAATCTGCAGGGTTTTCTAATTAGGAAATTTAGCTTTTTTGTTTGTTTGTTTTGTTTTTTGTTTTTTGTTTTTCGAGACAGGGTTTCTCTGTGTAGCCCTAGCTGTCCTGGAACTCACTCTGTAGACCAGGCTAGCCTTGAACTCAGAAATCCGCCTGCTTCTGCCTCCCAAGCGCTGGGGTTAAAGGCGTGCGCCACCACCGCCCAGCCTCCCAGCCCCAATTAAGATTACTTCTTAAATTACTTCTTTCAACTCTTGAATATGTTTAGTGAGTTGTCTGTGGCATTCCTATGTTCTTTTAATGTCTATAAAATACAGTCCTAGCTTCTCTTCATTCCTTTCTCACACATGGGGAGGAAGACACTAATAGGAACTCAACCACAGCTCCCTATAGAGAGGGGTGGGTAGGTGGGTGTGTGTGTGTGTGTGTGTGTGTGTGTGTGTGTGTGTAAGTCAAGGGACAACTGTAGGAAATAGACAATGAGTAAACCCTATGTTTATGCTCCTCCCCAATTTGCCAACACAAGTTGGCCCCAGGAATGGGGAAGTGTTGTGCCAGACCTGGCCGTGTTTTGAAGATGATTGTAGTAAGACTTTGGAACTTGAAACTAGAAAAGCTACTGAGCTTTGAGAGCTTGGAAGATAATTTTGAAAACAATGCAGAAAATGGAGGCCTGGCTTGTTAAAGTTTAAAGATTCTTATAAAAGTTGTTTGCTATTATAAATTAAGATTCTGTCATTCTATCCAGCTGGGTCTGAAGAGTCAGTTGTGATTAACAAAAGTGAAAACTTGTGTTACCAGGACAATTGATGCTGGTTAGTTAGAGCTAAGAAATTAGCAGTGATTAAAAAGAGACCAGCATCACTGAAGTGAAATCTTCTGAGAAGTGATTCCTGAGAATACACACAAGTTATGATTCTGGGGCAGCCCATGCTGGCAGCTGGGCTTTGTAATGTGTAAGAGTTACCCGTATGATACTGGTTTTGAAGGCATGAAGGGGTCATGGAGAGGTGAGGCTTGGACTTCAAAAGGCCAGGATATGCCACTGGTGAAGATGCAGACTTAGTGGCAGTTGAAGATCCAGGATGGAAGGGGTCTTTAGCTTCAGAAATTGAGGCTTGGCACCATAAAGAGGCTATTGGTGAAAGTGCAGCCCAGTTATAGCAAGGGACCCCAGAAGTTTTAGAAATGCCAGTACCAAGGGATGACCACCAAGAACATCAGCAGCAGTGGAGTGGAGCCAGTTGGAGCCTAAAAGACAAGCTGTGTATGCTGCAGAGGGCAGAGCCAGAGAAGCCCTTTGGAGGAGTTCATAAGATTGTCAGTGAATACCAGGTAATCTGACATTTACTTCTCTATATTGTTGGAGATTGGTTTTGCTTGGTTCAAATTGTGACTGTGCTCTGATTCTTTCCTCTTGAAGACAGTATTTAATTTTGACTTTCACAGAAGCCTACAGCTGAAGGACTTTGAATTTTTAAAAAGATTTTAGGCTTTTAGAGAGATGGGATATTTTAAGAGACTGATTTTGTTTTGTTTTTCAAGACAGGGTTTCTTTGTGTAACCGAGATCCTCCTGCCTCTGCCTCCCAAGCACTGGGATTAAAGGTATGCACCACCATACCTGGCCAAGAGACCAAATTTCAAATTTGTAAAGACTGTGGGACTTTTAAAGCTATATTATGTTTTTAATGTAAGACCTTAGGTTGATAAGAAAGGAAAGATATGGCTTAATAGTGATGCATTTGTGTGTTAAGTTGACAAGGGATCATTTGTGTTGGCTACTCTTATGTCAACTTGACACACAAACTAGAGTTATCTGAAAGGAGGGAATCTTAATTAAGAAAAACCCTCCATAAGATCCAGTTGTAATGCACTTTGTCAAGTAGTGATAATGGGTGAGGCTTCATCCAATTGTGGATGGTTTCATGCCTGAGCTGGTGGTCTTGGGTTCTACATGAAAACAGTTGAGCAAGCCAGGAGAAGCAGAATAAACCGTTTGCTCCCCATCCTGCTTTTGTTACAGCAGTAGAAGCCTTAACTCAAATACCTCCCTCCCTCATACCTCCTTCCCTTGAGGACTTTCTTAGTGTCTCTTTACTTTGTGGGACTTCCCGTTGCTGTCTGTTGACTGGACCAGCCCTTTTTTCAAGGGAGCTTTGAATCTTTTTATTTGGAAAACAGGGCCAGAACCCAAGATTTAGGCATGTAGACTTGTTGTTCCTCGTGCTCTGTCAGTTAATTGCTGGGTTCTCAGCAAGCAGGCAATGTTTATGTTTAACTATTTCTACTTTGTCATCGGTCATTTCCTATGTGGGGTTCTCTCAAATGTTGATGTCTATGGTAATTGCTGAGGGCTCATTTCTGTTTTCATCTCTTCCACCTTCATATAGTCTCCCATCCTTTTACTGAGGCTCTCTGTTTACATAATGTCCACTTTTCCACAGTTCTAAGATGATAACTGTATTATAATAAATTCCCTTTTTCTGACAGTGGTAAGGTTTTAGAGCTCCTTCTTGTTACTGTCCTTTCTCTTCTAAGTTTGTTGGGGCTCTTTTCCTCACATTTCTTGGTGGATAAGTTCATCTTGTGTGGAGTAGAAACTGTATGTCTTTCCCTCCAGCCCTTTAGTGTCGAGCTTGACTCAATCTGGTCAACAGCTGAGTCAGCACTCCAGTCTTTAGTTACTTTGAATGCATGGTTGAGGCTTGCATACTAAACTTTTCTATTTGCTACACCCATCTCTTAGACCTTCCCTGTAGGCCTGTTCCTTCCACACACTGCCTTGCCGTCCTTCTGGCAGCATTCTACTGTTACTTGTTAACTGGCACTTGGAAATTTGGGAGAGGGACAGGGTGAAGAGAAATGCCTTGGCCTTAGCACCTTACCCCCTAAGAATAGGGCTTTCTTGGTGATCCTTCTCCTACATCATGGTAGAAAAATAAAAACAAAACAAAACACCAGTATCTCAAGTGTTCCTGTCTTTCCCACTGAACACAACTTTTTTCATGGTCAATTCCTCTCGATACAATGTTCTTCACTGTATCCTTAGTGTTTAAGGGGTAGCTTCTTTTACATGGGAAGCTTAAGATTTTGTTTAGGGGAAAGGACAGAGAAGGTGCTCCACTTCTAAGGCCTGCAACCACAGTGGGAGGTGCCTCTCCTACCTTACTTGCCCTGGCACTTCTTTCCTGAAAGGCTTAGAGGCACGTACAAAACACCATTTGAGGTCTATAGTACTCAGGGTTTCTTGCTCTCCTTACCCTCTTAGGTGCTTTGAAAATTATGTAACCTGCTGCTATTCTAATACAAGCCTGACTCAGGGCTAAAGAGAAGCTTAGCAGTTAAGAGTGTGTACTGCTTCAAGCACCCATGATGAGCAGCTCACAGCCTCCTGTAACCCAAGCTCTAAGCAATTCAACACTCTCGACTGGCCTCTGCAGACACTGGATTCACACGCACGCACACACGCATAATTTAAAAAACAAAAATGGAGGCTGGAGAGATGGCTCAGCAGTTAAGAGCACAGGTTTGCTCTTTCAGAGAATCTGGTTCTGAGTCCTAGCTCACTGCATGACAGCTCACAATCATCTCTAACTACATTTCCAGGTTCTTTTCTGTCCTCCTCAGGCACTGCATGAACATGGTACAAAGACATGAGTGCAGGCAAAACACCCATACACGTTTAAAAAAAAAAAATCAGGGCTGAAGACATGGCTCAACAGTTAGGAGTGCTTAATGCTTAGTCAAGGACAGGAGTTCAGATTACACCATCCATATCTTATGAACTAACATGTAACTCCAGCTCCCAGGGATCCAACATCTCTGTCTGGTCTTCATAAGTACCTATAGCTATCTACATACACACACCAAAAATTCTGAAAAAGCAAAACAAAAACAAATGAATTACTGTGTCATTCACATGAGGGAACACGGGGCAGATGTTCCTAAGATGTACAGGTCAGGAGCTGTAGTGTATATTCACACCTTCTTATTTTTTGAGCTCTGTTAAAACCACCTGGAACCTATTGCAAGTTCTGGCATATGAACTCGCAGCACTACCTTTCTCAGCTGTAAAACAGCCCCAAGTTTCCCACCATGGGTCTTCATTTGTACTTCTTTGGTCATGGTGATAGGACAGCACAAGGCAGGTCACAGTCCTTCCTCTTCCCTTACACCCCATAAGCCTCTTATCTCAGACTCTGCCTTTACAAATGAACTGCCTGGCAATCTGCTACTCTTCACAAGTAACACTTTCTTCTTAGCCAGATACTTCTGGGATCCTTTCCCTGGGACTCAGAAATCTTACCAGGATAAGGTGAGAATCCAAGATCTAATTACACTTTAAAGGTTCGATCTTACTCAACGTTCAAAAGCTGTGTGTGCTTCTCCTTTCATTGCCTCCATGGATTACCCCTTTAAAATGCTGCTGTGTGCTTTCCCCCTTACATCTGCTACAAATGTGTACTATTCTTCAGGTTTCTTTCTTTCTCAAGTCTTATTGTACACACAGCTTATATACAAAACATTAAGTTTGACATTAAGCCATAGACAGGAATGGTAGGAAGGCCCTGGACATGAGCTATAAAATAGCTGGGCACAAGCAATTAATACCTTACCTTGCTGCTTATCTGATTTAAAATATGAATTTCTGGGAAAGGAGAAAGGCAAATTACAGATTCCCCAAGACCTTCCATTATCACTGAGACTAAGCAGGGTAGTGGCAGGGACCAGGCATGTGGGAAGTGGGGCTAGTAAGGCTGCCTTCACTATCACCCCAGAAACCTACATTTCATCACTGAGAGGAAAAAGAGAAGCCTTGACTGGCTGAAGACTTTGCTTGCTAGCCGGGGATGCCACTCATTTCTCCATGTCACTGGAAGGATCCAAGCAAAACAACACAATCTCTACAATATTCCTACAACACTTACACTGGATACAAACTGTAAAAGACAACACATAAAATCCAGTGGCTTATTGAAAAACATACCACATTCATGATTATGAAACAGAACATTTTCTTTAAGGCCTCAGGCCTCCTGTTCATCCAGCCTCAGAAATTCAACACCCTCATAATGAGACCCATAAAACAACAGAAGTTAGTCTAAAGAAGGGAATCTGGAGATAAATGACAATGCAGTCAGTGTGTGACTATGAGAGGTGTAAGCACCTGCCAACTGGGATACCCCTCCTTCATCTTCATAAACACACAGCCAGACAGTTGTCCGCTAACAGTAGCAAATATAAAGTGCTGCCAATAACCTGTTGATCAAACCATGGTGTTCACATAAATGAAAATTTTATCTCTACAATAGTAAAATTCAGCAGCACCCGATCTTCAAAGGCATGCTACAATAGCTCACCTGTCAAGATTTTAACTCTTAGTTTTTAAGACATCTAAAAGTAAAACAAGATGGGTCATTTGGTGAGATAAAAGGAAAGCTTACGTTGGCCGTCGAGTCTCAAGTAAAGTCAGCAAAATTTGAATTGCACTGACTATGGCTGATTCATTCTTCTCCTTGTGAAAAATATTTGACAGAAGCTGCTCAATAATCTCTTGCCTGGAGGAAACAAAACAACAGTCAAGCACTGACTGCAAGGTCATTTAACGATAACAACTAAAAAGATCTAACCCAATTCCTAGTAGCATTCATCCACACATGGGCATGTCTGCTTTCTACTTTAAATGTCACTACTACAACGATTCTTTTTATGTACAAAGTTTATCCCCTTTAACAGGATGTGGGGTGTGTGTTTGCCTTTGTCAATCTTGTTGATAAGCAACAAATATTTCAAGGTTAGCTGTGATCTTCTACTCAAAGCAGGGTGGTAGCCCTGGTGAATGTAGACAGTGATATACAGTAACGACTAGAACTTCCCACTTTAACAAAAGGAAAGTCTTTCCAAACAACAATTAGAACCCACTCATGTTTCCCACACAGTATGGCTGCTCTTGGTTACTGAAAATGCAAAACAAGTCAAAAAGACCATTATCCACTGACTTTTACTCTGTAATTCTCAAGTGGTAAGTCAGTATAACCTTCCTAATGCTGGGACTCTATAATATAATTCCTCGTGTTATAGTGACCCCGAATCATAAAATTATGTTCACTGCTAATTCATAACTTTAATTTTGCTATGGTTATGAATCACAATGTGAATATCTGATATGTGATCCTGATAAAAGCGTCATTTGACCCCCACAGGTTGAAGACTACTAAATTAGAGATTTAGAGCCGTGCTTCTGGCAACTGTGTGCTTCCGTTGAATACTTCCAGCCGAACAGCACTGACGCTTGTCCCTGTCATGCTCAGAGACTGCAGGGCACTCACTCCCCACAGTAAAGTCATGCTTTCAAAACCACTGACATCTACTCAAAGGCAATGGCAAACAAGCTCCAACCATCTCATGGCTATAGGAACCTGGAATTCTGTCACATCAGGAGCACTCTTATAGACAAGACAATGTAATAACCAATGAAAACTTATGATTTAACAACACAGTACTGGTGTCACATCCAGAGTCTTATCCAAACACCACTACCCATCACCCAGAAGAGACTAGCACCAAGAACCACAGGATGAAACTTGCCACACAAGATGAGGGACGCCTTTCGGCCTCTAGATTAGGAGGTGCTTTCTGACATGGTCCCGATCCCATTTTAAAACATGGGTAATGTCAACCAAGGATCAGTAAAAGTCACTATGTGTGAAGCCATTTAGATTACTCATCCATATCTCTAAAACAATGGCTCCTTCTCACTCCAAGTTGTTTTCTATAGGGTGGTCACAGAAAGACACATCTATAAAACTAACTGACTTAAAATAACAAAAATTCTGAGTTCATTACTATATATAATTGCGATACATAGTACAGCCTAAAGAGAAGTATTTTAAGGAAATTTTCAATTTCAAAAATTTCCAGAGATACTAGTTAGAATGCATTTAATTTAGGCCCAAACTTCCTCCTAAACTCCATGTCCATCAACTCAAGATTTCTTTCTTGGTGGCACTACTCTCAAAGACTCTTCAACTTCAGTCACTCAAACCCACCATTCTATACTTTTCACCCATGACACACATGCACATGGGTCATTCAACACTCAAATACAGGTAATTTTTTTATATGTCTCACCAAAAGACTGACACTCTGATATGACTATTCTATAGTAACTGAACTACTTCATCATTAAATATAGACAACATGGTGGTTTGAATAAAAATAGCTCTATAAGCTCACAGGAAGTGGCACTATTTGAAAGGATTAGGAGGTGTGTCCTTTTGGAGGATGTATGTCACTAGCAGTGGGCTTTGAGGTTTCAGAAGCACAAGCCAGGCTCAGAGGCTCACTCTTTCTTCCTTCTGCCTGTGGATCTACATGTAGAACTCTCTGCCTGAATGCCACCATGTTCCCTATCACGAAAAGAATGGACTGTGAAACTGTACACAAGCCCCAATTAAATATTTTCTTTTCTAAGAACTGCCATGGTCATAGCGTCTCTTCCCAGTAATAGAGCACTGACAACATACTTTGATATATTACTGAATATATTAATCAAATATGTGGACTGGGGAGTATACGTAATAGAGGTTTTCTAAGCTCACGGCAACTTTCTATTACTGTGTTTTCTCAATTCATAAACAATAAATAAAAGAAGTGGTAGTAGGAAACTGTCAAAAAGAAAAGATATTTGGAGGGTAGGGAAAAGCATTCATCTCCCTCTGCTTCCCGACTATATGCAATATGACCAACAAACTCCTCATGCTACATACATCAGACTGTCAGAATGGATCCAAACTAAATCCTTCATTCTTAAAGGGGGAAAGGAGAGGAGGGAGGTGGGGAGGAAGAGAGAGAATATCCACTCTAATGTACACTGGCTTTCAGAAGGACACAGTGATACCACAGGCCACTGACTCACCTGGTCCATGTATCTGAAGAAACTCACTCTAACATTTATTGATATAAATCATGACTATATAGTCATCTTGACTTCAGAAGGTCTAAAGTCAGAGCCTAAAAGTCAGAAGCAAGCATACATGGGCTCTGGTGGCCCTGCAGGACTCAGAGCTCACTGCTGACCAGGCAGCTAGGCTGACTCTGTACCAACCACTCACTACATGTGGCCACCACTAACAGAATATAGCTCACTGACTTTGACATATTCTAACTATAAATGCCAGATTTCAAGACTCCATATTTAAAAAACATAGAAATTACATGTTCCTTTTGCTGTGTTTCTATTGGACAGTAGCTCTGTAAACCACATGAAATTGCTGAAACTCAAAAAAACAACCCACCCCAAACCAAACCAAACCAAACCAAACCAAACCAAACCAAACCAAACAGTTTTTTGGTTTTGTTTATCTGAGATAAGGTAGCCTGGGTTGTCCCAGATCTCAAAGATTGGTCTGTCTATGCCTCCAGAGTACTGTATTTAAGGCATGTGCCACCACACACAGCTAAACACTCAGAATTTTTAAGTTACAATTTTATACAGTTCAGAAGTATCTGGATATGGGAGATCTTCTATGTTTAAAAGGAGTACATATATAAAATGAGACATAACACCAAAACCTATGGGATGGCACCGTGAATGCACCTTTCTCACAAGACAGCTACAGCAAGCTGCACCCTCCCTGACTTTGGCAAAAGATGAAGAGGACTATGAAGGGACACAACACCATAAGAGACAAGCCAAGAGCAGTAGATCGAAGGAGACCCCCCATCCATCTAATGTGCACTCTTCTCAGTTACTCCTCCCACAGAGAGCCTGCTTTTCTATAACACTAATTTAACAGTGGGCATAAGTCAACAACATACCCATGTTAACAACCAACATTCTTTCCAAAAATGTGAGAATCCTGGAAATCAAAACAGCAGCCCATCCCTAAAGGACCTTCCCCTCAACACGAGCTTACACAAGGTAAGTGCTCAAGCAGCCTGAGTCAGCTGCAAAGATGCAATGGCCCTAGAAGACAGTCGGAAGAAACCAATGACATAAATGGGTCAAATGCATACATACAGAAGACTATTTAAAAAACAAGTCCTCCAAGTCATAATATGACTGTTTCATGTCAGGATGGCTCTGTAAAACAGCTTGGCAGGCATTGAAAAGTTGAAAATCCACGATACACGTCACCGGATCCCCTTCTCGCTCTTCGGTCTCTACTGGGTCACAAACAGTGGAAGAAGAAAGGCAGGCTTTCCTGCTTCGCATATGGTTTTCATGACACGATGCCCTCAAAGGAGCATGCCACTTACCAGTCACTCATAAGGTCACACATCAAACAGCATCAATGAGGAAAGTAAGAACCAAGTGGTAAACATACTTTTCTAGAGTGGCAAGCAGGGGATCTGGTTCTGCACTGTTCTGAACTTGTAACATCTGGTCTCTGCTCAGGCGAACAATTTCACAAAGTGATTGTGAGGCATTTGAATGCCGCTAAAGGAAAAAGGTACAATTTTAGCTAAAGAACTTGTTAGAAGTTAACTTTATAGTAAAAAGTGAAGGGAGAAATTGCTTGAGAGGTAACACAAGTTAAAACTGTCCATAAGCTTCAATAAACAAGTGAAGCCCCAAAGGAAAAGACAGAGGCCTTTGACTGCCAGGCTAGTGAGCTTCTCTCTTCCACAACAGTGTAGATTACCATTTGTAGAGACATGTGAGCAAAGGCCTGACATGGACTATGTCTTTGACTAAATTCTTGGAGGGGGGGAGGTATCCCCACACACCTTTATTAGCACAGATGAATATACACACACTGGCTTAAAAATTAAAACAAACAAATGAAAAGTAACACAGCTCTGTGGAAGATAGAAGCTGGAGTGTCCATCTACCTCTCTGGGAAGCCTTGGCATTCATGTCCTGTGGGAAACAGTAATATTTCTGAACACCACATTCTGGAGAGATGATATATAGTGGGAATCGACACTTATAGACTAGAATCAGTAACCTAACACTTTTTTTTAGACAAATTCTCAAGATGCACTTCAGGCTGGCCTCTAACTTCTCAACTTTCCTGCTTTAACCTTCCACTTGCTGGGATCTCTGGCAGGAATCACCATGTTAGTCATGGTTTGTCTTTCTCAAAAATCATGCTGTAGGCTGGAGAGATTGCTTATCAGTTAAGATTATTTGCTCCGGCCAGGAGTGGTGGCACACGCCTTTAATCCCAGCACTTGGGAGGCAGAGGCAGGAGGATTTCTGAGTTGGAGGACAGCCTAGTCTACAGAGTGAGATCCAGGACAGCCAGGGCTACACAGAGAAA
>NW_022196904.1:134897216-134943855 GCF_008632895.1 Mastomys coucha
GGGTACTGACTCCTCTCCCAAGGACCCAGATCTGATTCCCAGCACCCTCGTGGTGGTTCACAACCATCGGTAACTCTAGCCCTAGGGGACTGGATACCCTCTTCAGGCCTCCAAGGTGACCAGACATGTGTGTAATGCGCATACATACATGCAGGTAAAACACCCACATTAAAAAAAAAATCTAAAAGTATTATTTTAAAAAAAGGGTCAGGTCAAGCATACTGGAGAAGAAAATCAGAGGACAGTAACCTAGAAAGGTTTCTTATAAAACTAAACATGGACTTAAATGAGCAGCATTGGGCCTGTCTTTCCAGAGAAATGAAACACACAGGCAAAACACCCATACACAGAAAATTAAAAATTTCTAAGACTTAGCCTCTCCTTTATAGTTTCTGATGGACTCTACAGACAAGTGGAAAGCCTTGTAAGAAATCAATCTGCTCAAGAATAGTGAAGAACAAGCTTATTTATGGAAAGCAACCCCTACAAAGAAAAGAAGCCAACTCTGTGTATGTCATCACTCTCTACTACCAGCATTGGCCAGGCCCCTAGGAACTGAGAGCTCCTGGAATGACTGAGCTCCTCCTACCAAGAGGGGAAGAAATTAGTATCCAATAAGCCCAAGAGTTCTTGCACCAGAGTTCTCCCTTAGCACCAAGCATACACCCCTGGAATGTATGAACAATACCAACTCTGGCAACAATAGCAGCTACCATAAGGAGTATGTATTCCACAATCCCAAGACAGGATGGTGGAGAAGTAAAGAATATTTCTTAGATCAGCTCTAGCCATAAAAAATGTTTTAAGATTAATTTTTACTTTGTATGTACAACATATGTATGTATGTATGTATATATGAACCATGTATGTGCCTGGTGCTTAAAAAAACTTGGAAGAGTATCAGAACCCTTTAAACTGAGAGATAGTTATAGCCTTTTAGGTGAGTGTTGGGAACTGAAACCAGGTCTTCTGCAGTAGCAGTAAGTGCATTTAGCCACTATGCCATTGCTAAAGATGCATAAAAACTTTTTAAGCAGACTATTAAAACAGAGAGTAAATCCACCTCTACAGAAAACCACCCTTGAATAAAAAAATAATCTTTGGCTGTTTTCTTCTGCCCTTGCTTATCCATACTGCTTACTTCCCAATCTAACCAGCAATCCAGAAGCATGAGAGGAAGACCTAAGGCCTGAACACACTCTGAATCACCCTAAAACCAACTCCTACATGGACATGAGGTTAAACGTATTATGAAGCTGTTATGTCTACACATAATAGCTGACTTTGGATAATCTCATATACCTTGATGTGATTCTTGAGAAGTGATGCTATAGACCTCAGAGATATAAATTCTGACCTCTCAAGACAGGGTTCAATGTGGAATAGCCAACTCAAGCTTCAGACCCACTGCCACATCTGTGTCTGATCTCCAGAACCAGGGAAGGAGGTGAGCAGATGGGACAGGGTGCACTGTCACAATGGCTGTCTCTAGCCTCCATACCCAGGTTGAACCACTTTGACTGTCAAGGTCAGGAACAAGACTATGAAATCGCTGTTAGGTTCAGTGGTGTTAGGTTTCACCAAAACTTGTGATGCCTACTAAGTTTTAGTCAGACTTCTCAAGATGTAGATGTAGCCCCATCATCTAAGATAAAAGCAGGTATAAAAGGAAAATCACTGTGGATAGAGATTTATCACTAGTAAAGCAGGTTTATTAGCATGACCCACCTCTGGGAAGGAGATAGTGTTCTTCTGCTCCTCACAACTCAAGAATAGCAGGTTATCAGTGTTCTACACAACCCCTCTGATTCCGTTTACATATACACATGTAATTCTGTGGTGAATGAACAGTTTTTATATGAAAAAATAAGTTGTGTAAGAGAACTTACATCTTCTTCTTGCGATGGGTGAACTATTTCCACAAGTCTCTGGATAATTCTCTCCTCATTTAGCCACTGCAAAACACATTGTAGAAGTGATCATAGCAACGAGTGGCTCCTGCTCAAGCCCCAGTGAAGATTAACATACTGGAAATAGCCATCACACTTTAAGTAGAATTTACAGGTTTCTCTGGACTTTGAACACTACAGAAAATTAAAAAGTCCCCCAAGGAAAATGCAGTGAATATACCATTTCAAGAATGACTAGATTCACCAAGAACTCCAAGTCCCAATAGCCATCCACTCAGACAACACTCAATGATGGTGACTACCAGATATTCAACATTTACATAGCTATACTTTCAATACTGAGAGCAAGTGCATACTAACTCTAGGAGAGTGTCAGCTCTGAACTTCAGATGAACTGAAAACACTTAGTACCAAGTCATTAGGTTAGGAGAATCCAAGAGGAAAAGGTGTTTTTAAGCTGGGAGGTAGTAATGTATGCCTTTAATCCAAGCACTGGCAGAGGCAGAATCTGAGTCCAGGTCAGCCTGGTCTAGAGAGAGTCCCAGGACAGGCCGGGATACACAAGAAATCCTGTCTTAGGGAGGAAAGGAGAAAGGAAGGAAAATGGAAGGGCGTGGTTAGATATCCAAACCAAATTCTCTACAGGAAATATTAGGGTCAGACTGAGGCAGCTTAAAAGCAGATGATAGTCACCTGCCTGTCTCAAAGGTAAGGCTGCTGGAACCATAACAATCTCTTTGTAACTCTACATGAGATGCGGTGAACAAAAACAGAAGGGATCAGAATGAAAGAATAATAATGATAAAGGATAATCCAGCAAGCTTAATATCAGCTCCTTAAAGGTCCAAAACACCATAGAATATAGGGCAGTTCAGTACTGAGAAAGGCCATCTGACCTCCAAAGGTTGAAGAGAATGGGGTTGAGGGCAAGAAGCCAAATACAATTTGATAAAGGCAGAGAGACAAATCCCTGATGCTATCTCTAGCTCTTTACAGGAAATATATCAAGGGGCAATGGGCAGGTCTGTAACAGAAGCCACCCAACTGCTATGTTTTATTACATTTAATTGTTTTGTGTGTGTACTTGTGTGCTACAGCATATGTATGGAGGACAGGATGTCCTGTAGGAGAGGGTTCTTTACATCTTGTAGGTTCTATGACTAGAACTCAAATGAAAAGGTTCGGTAATGGGTGCCATTATCCATTGAGCTGTCTTATTGGCCCTTAAGATCTATTTTACAAATACATTTAACACTTTCATAAACCTAAGAACTAATTTTATAAATCTCCCAGAAATTACTGGGTATGGGATGAAGTTCCCACAGTATTACCTGAGGCTACACTCTGATAGTAATGCCCTAGAGTATATGACTCCTGACCATGAGAAAGACCAGGACATTTGGTGAGCTAACCAGTTTTGAACTTCTATCTCTGCATAGCTATTGACAAGTACCTGTGACCTTAAAGACTTTAAAAAAGCGGTTGAAGCTCTCTCTCTCTCTCTTTCTCTCTCTCTCTCTCTCTCTTTCTCTCTCTCTCTCTTTCTCTCTCCCTCCCTCCCTCCCTCCTTCCATCCCTCCTCTTTCTCCATTACTGCCCCCTCTCTTCCTCTCAAATAAACCTCTTACACGTGGGGAAAAAAGCAGTTGAAGAGATCGCTAAGCAGTTAGGAGCACTGGCTGTTCTTCCAGAGGTACTGAGTTCAATTCCCAGCAACCACATGGTAGCGCACAACCATCTGTAATGGAGTCTGATTCCCTCATCTGGTGTTCATGAAAACAGAACACTTGTATACATAAAATAAATAAATAAATCTTAAAAGAAAAAATAAAAAGATTTTAAGGAATTTGCCACTAACCTGTTCTCCCACTACTAATCACACAGCTCTCCCCCAAAACACAGCTCTTTAGAAATAGGCCCTAAAATTTTCAACTCAGAAGTAACCAGAGGAGTAGTGCTATTACAGCAAACCATACTGATAAGACTTCCCGGTGTATCAACCCATCATCACTCTTGCTCTAGTAGTCTTTGCCAGAATTTTGAACCCCTTTTGATAAAAGACCCAGTTCTACACAGATCTACACACAAAAGAAGACACACAAAAGTAGCGAGTCCCATGGCACCAGCTTGCAGTACTCAGCTGGTTACCTAAGTAACCAGATATAGCCCTGACCTATCAAATAAAGAAAGCATGATGGGGCATTATAGTAGTTTGTGCCCTACAGTGGACAATCCTCAGCAAATCTTCCTTTCATAGACCTTCTTTCTTGGTTTGATCCCTTAAGTCTTTAAAAATACAATTTTCAATGAAACTCTTTTTCAATGAGATACAGGCTTCCTTTCTTTTGAGACAGGATGTCATTATGTGGGCCAAGCTATCTAGAACTTTAAAATCCTCCTGCCTCAACCTACAGAGTGCCGGCAATACGGGCATGTGCAACCACAAGAGGCTGGGGATCAATTAAGATATGGTTCCAGAAGGCAAGGGTAAGGACCCAGGGAAAGCCTTATATTCAGATTATCCAAACCTCCCTCAAGTCCAGTTTTACGTAAGACATCTATCTACTCAAACTGCACATATCCTAAACTGTCTGAACTTAAAAGCAGGCCCCTTTCATGCAACCCGACTCTTCCAGTTTGACACTCTCATACAAGGCGGGGCACACTCTTAGAAAACCTTGTCCTGCTTATATATAGACCCAGCTTATGATAAATCCCCAGGTCACTCATTGTCAATGGAACAAACCAACCAGCAAAGGGCAAATAACACAGTATCTGCTAGATCTAGGGATCTATATACATCCTGAGCCCTAGTCCTATAAAGTCTGAATCTCAGCTGGGTGTGGTTGCACATGCTTTTAATTCCAGCACTTGGAAGGCATAGAGTCTTATCTCTGACTTTGAGACTAGCTCTGCCTATACAGTGAGCTCCAATACAATCAGGGTCACAAGGAGAGACCAGTCTCAAAGAAATAAAATAAAATTAAAACCTGATCTTGTCTGTATTGGGACAACCACCTCCTTGCCTCATCCCCAGACCCCTCATCCTGTAGGATTCCCCCAGCACACAGGAGCCCAGTGGCCCACAAAACAGCACTCCCAGCAGTTCAAATCTCTACTCACATTCAGAACATCTTGCCTGGGCTGTGGAGGCTCAATACATGTCAAGAGCCTGAGCAACAAATCCATGATAGCAGAAGTTCCTATGTGCTTTATAATGAGATCCACAAAATCACGCTTCTTTTTCAAGAAATCCACAATCTAGAGGAAAACAAATCAAACTGAAAGATGTGTAACTTCAGACATACAATCTAGAATGACCAACATTCCTCAAATCCTGCCAGGTAGCTTAAGAGCAGGCAGGTACTTAATCAGCAAGTACATCAATTAACAATTGCAATATTCAAAATCCTTAAATAAAGTCATCTCCTAAACTGACATTTATCCCCATTACAAATAAAGCTGACTGAACCTTTTGCCTTCTGCTTATTTTCATTGTTCATTCCCTAAGAACAGCTATCTACAAACCTACAAACAGCTAAAAAACATACTATTTGGGGCTGGAGATGATCCAGCAATTAAGAGCACTGGCTGCTATTCTACAACACTCAGGTTCAATTCCCAGCACACACGTGGTGGCTCACAACCACCTGTGACTACAGTTTTGGGGGATTCAACACCCTTTTCTGGCCTTGGTGGGCACCATACATATATATGATGTACATACATGTAGACAAAACACCCATATACATAAAATAAAACAAACATTTAGGGGCTGGCGAGATGGCTCAGTAGGTTAAAAGCATTGTCTGCTCTTTCAAAGGTCCAGAGTTCAAATCCCAGCAACTACAACCACCTGTAATGAGATCTGACACCATCTTCTGGTGCGTCTGAAGACAGCTACAGTGTACTTACATATAATAAATAAATCTTAAAAAAAAAAAAAATAAAATAAAAATATATATACTGCTTTATGAAACAATCCTATTAGACTTAAAATTAAAATGCAGACCATTTTAAAAGAAGGGAGATTCAAAGATGTTTCTAAGTAGCTAACTTGCCTGGTCAAAAGTGATTTAGGCTGCATTGCTGCATGTATGACTAACAAGAGGAGGTTAGGAAGAAGGGGCTGTGCTGAGTGGGAAAGAACTCGAAATGGAAATGATGCTCTGTCCTCTACCGCTTTCTATGTCTTCTTATTTGTGTCTGTGAGCCCACAGCATCTATTAAAACCCCACCACATGTCCTAGGAGAGCTTCGAAAAGTAGTATTTTGTTTGTCTTTTAACCACTGAGCCATCTCTCCAGCCCAGTAGGGTTGTTTTTTTGTTTTGTTCTGCCACAAATTTTCACTAAGCCCTGAAAGGTGAAGATTCATTGTTCTAGATGAGAAATCCTAGGCTCAGACATGTTAGTATCTTCTACAACTAAAAGGAATCTGTCCTGGTATTTAAACTAAGATCTGCATGCCATGAGAGTCACAGGACTTCTGGTGAGCTGCACAAAGAAGCTTAACAGCCAGAACAGCTAGAACTACAACTGCTAAGTAACTTCAAAGTGGGTCACTATACTGTTTGTGTAGACAATGATGCCAAACAGATACACTTCTTCAAGGAGTGGCAGCCATGCCATTCACAGCTGAGTCCTACAGAAGCCTTTGAAAGGAAGGGTAAGAGGAGGAAAAGGTCACACATGGCCAAACTACACCATCATTTCATGGCCGAAACACTGGTCCTAGAACCTACAGGCACAAACCTTAGCTGGTGCTATGAACAATACAGCATGGATCACAAGGCTTTTAGAACCACTCAACACTGCCAACATTTGGACACCCTGTTCTAGAGGCTTAATAGTACCTTTCTGATTATGCCACGTGAATGTGGACTTTTGTCATCACTGGCAGTGCCTAAGTCCTGACCAACACTACCAAGCAACAGGAAACAAGCTTTTGTCAAAAGACAAAAGCAGCTATACAAGCAACACTGCTGTACTCTCATTATCATCCAAGGACTCCTCTCTGGAGAGACAAGGAGCAACCAGGTGACAGGACTCTTCATTCAGGGTTCAATTGACACACATTATCATTGTCAGATAACAGAACTGACTCTGAGCCTTGGTGTCAATAACACAGAGATTCAGAAAGTCTTCACATATTTTCATGGTTTATCTTATATACACCAGAAATCATAGCTCATCAGCCTGGGTGGCAACAGCAGATATAAGATAAAAACATAATGAAGCATGCCTTACTAATGGAGGCACCATCTCTGAACTACTGAGCCAGGGGTATGTGATGGCTTGCAATTGCCAATGATACTTTGATTTCTTAGTGGAGGGCAGAATGGGAGACAGTCTACACTACTGAGATCATAACTTGGGGATTGTGACTCAAGGCAAAGGATCTTCCTCCAACACACTTGGGAAAGTTGCCCTATTCAAATAAAAGCCTTACCTGAACAAAAAGAACACCATCCTTCTAAAATAAAATGTGGACCCAGACTTAACAGAGAACAGAACATAATGGGCCCAAAATAGCTTTGGTCCTTTCATGTGTGCCGCCCACAGAACAAGACCAAGTAACTGGAGACTAATGTCCACCATGAAGAATACTAGGTCTGACTGGCTTTCCCATGTTCATCTCTGTTTGCTGCAACTGATAATCTGTCAGCTTCCACTAAGCATCTTCTGTTCTGGCTGTTTCTTGAAAGTGAGCTCTTGAACCCTTTCACAACAATATCCCCTAGAGAAATGGTTCTCCAATTCTAGCAGGCAACAGCATGAACTGAAAGATGTGCTAGAAACCCTCACTGTCAAAACTCCTGCATAGCAATGCTTAAAAAGAAAAAGTTCTCAGGTGATGCTGGTGACACTGATCCAAAGGTCACACTTGGTGAACCACTCCTTGGGAAATGGCATTTCCATATAAATCTGAATTAGGAGGAAAAAAGGTGTCAAGGGTATCTTTAAGAATATTGAGGTGTGTACCTTTATCCAGTGTAATAGACTAGGAACTGCTGAGACACAAGGGCTTACAGGTATCTAAGCTAAAATAAATTACCAAAGTGTAAAAGGCACTAGTCAGGAATTCATTTTCAGGAATACCTGATTCTAGCTTCTCTTGAGATCGCCATTAGGGAACAACTAAGCAAAGCCAACTGTTAAATCCAAAGTGTCATTAGATATGTACTCAGATTCAACCTGCTACTCTCACAAAAATCTTCTGATTATGTGTCCAGAGAAGAAATCAAAGTATGCTAACAAACAGAGCTGAAGCCCTTCAAAGAGTATATCAAAGGAGAAATACTCCTTAATGTGTAAACCAAGGTTGCTCAGATTGCTAAAGACCTAAACACACTCTTGAAGAAAATGGATGCCAGGCACACTCAGAACACTATAGCAAAGTTCCTGGCATCACCTTGAGGATGCACAGCCCAGACACTTACCTTTGAAAACAGTATTTACCTGTTCTGGTTTTCTGCTGATAAGAATACTTAGCACCTTGCTGAAGAAACTGGCGAGTAGTGGGTTCAAGGGGGACTCATTTAGGAGGAAGCTATACAATTTCATTAGCAAGGACTCATCTTCCCCCAGTCTATCATTCATCTGGGAAACATCAGATGTGAGCAACTCACAAGATATATTTGGATACCTAGAAGAACAGGACATTACATTATCATCTAACAGAAACAGTTGATCACATTAAGTATAGCACACATCAGGAAGGTCTCCTAAAATTCTATCAAATCATCAAAACCATCTACAAGGAATTAAGAGCACCTTCAATCCATTCCATCCACCTCTAAGTTAAAAGGCATTTTATACTTTGTCTAAAAAATTGTCTTTAAATCAAGAGTGATGACTCAGAGGTTAAGAGCACTGGCTGTTCTTCTAGAAGTCCTGAGCTCAAGTCCTAGCAACCACATGGCTTACAACCATCTGTAATGGGATCTGATTCCTGAGTGTGTGTGAATGAAGACAGAGCACTCATATACACAGATTTAAAAAAAAAAAAAAAGATTTTGTGTCTGTTTCAACACAACTACAGTGCACGAACAGGATTCAAGAGTCAAGTATGACACATTTTAACAGCAGACCTTCTCAGTGAGGGTGCAGTGTCCCGACACAGCCCATGTGGATGGAGAAGTGGCGAACCCTGAGACAAGTCAAGGTCCAGGAGCTTAGTTTAGGTGGGTACAAGTTACATGATAAAATTCTGATAAACTATCAAGCATTCAGTCTCCACCCCATCTAAAGAAAACACTCATCAAGGTATACAGAAGGGGCAAACAGGACATCAGCCTGAGGTACTAGGGGATGAGGGAAGAGTGCTATACACACCTATGCTTTAGATAAGAGCCTTCTGTTAGGGGTTGATCTGGTGCTGTGTACACAAATGCTAAATTCTGAACCCCAAGATCTAATTGCCAGTGATGAGCAGATTCTCATATACACCAGATTTTGTTGTATAAACATTGCTCCCCAATTTAAAGCTATTGGTTAAATTAGTGGGGCTATAGCCAATTACTGAGAAGAATAGGTGAAGTTTCAGTTAGCAGGCTGAGGATAGCAGGTAGGGACCACAAAGAAAGAAGAAGACAAAAGGAGGAGAGAACAGGAGGTCTCCATTAGATGTGGCCAAGTGGAATACCTTGAAGATGGACTGATGGAGCAGTAATAAAACCCCAGCAAGTCTCAAACAAGTACTTGGGGAGAGCAGCTGGAGAATTAAGAGTCTAGTCTACAGAAAGATAGATTAGGGGTAATTTGCCCAGTAATGGTGCTAAAGCTGATTTAAAAATCCATAGGACTCTGCTTGATTACTGGGGAGCTGTCTGGGCATATTAATAACTAATATAATTAGTAAATAACATTTTAAAAACCATTTAGAGTCATCTAAAATCTTGTGAAGCTAGGGACAGGCAAGAACCCAGCCCACTGTCATTCTTCATTGTGATCTCACTCATTAGGCCATGGGCCCACAGATAGCTGGAATCTGCTCTGCATATAACTCCTCACAGCTTCATAAAAACCTGCAAGCTCAACCATGTTTGTCTCTGACAGCCAGACCACTCACTCTGAAAACCAGGCAGTAAATCTTCATGCTCTCTGAACTGCCAACTACCTCAACAGTCTTAGGAAACTATGAACCTATGAAAGGGTCATCTCTACCCCAAAAGGGTCATGAACCACAGGCTGAGAACCACTGTTCTAGGATAAACTGCAGAGACTCTGCTAATTCCCCCTAGGTGCTATAGTACAGGCATTACTAGACAGCTCCCTCCTTTGGCTGACATGGCTTCCTCTTTATTGCATCACTCCTGATAGTGTACACACAGATCACCATTCCTTCTATTTAGGAAAACAAATAAAACAGCTACACCTCTCCTGCCTCCATATCTGCCTTTGGCTACCATGCGTTCTCTTGCTCTTTTGCTGAGAAGTGACCTGAAAGAGATGTCTTGGCTTGTCTTTCACTCTTCTTCAGAGCCATTTCAGCCAGGCTCTCAGGACCCCAATCAATGGGATTGATACCGCCATATGCAAACTCGGGGAATCATATATATAGCAGCAATATCTGATCATGGTCTCTTTCCTCCTTGAAGCCTTTCTTCAGTGGTTTTCTGGGTAGTATCCCCTACCTGATTTCCTCTTGCTCTGGCTATTCCTGAGTCCCTGTATACAACCTTGATCCAGTTAACAGCCTCCATCAGCTCCATAGGTGACCTCAGCTAACTCCATACTTTCACATGGTACCCGTTCACCTGCTATCATTCCCTGTCTCTACTTTATGCCAACCAGGCATCTCAAACTTGACAAAGCTGAAGCCAAATGCCCAACATTTCTCTTGACATCTATCCTTAATGTCGCAGCTATTCCACCATCACTTATTCTAGGTAAAACTCCAATAGTCCGTCGTTCACAATCTTCCCTCTCAACCTCACACCAAGAAGGCTCCTTCAGTTCCAACTTCATTTTATATGTCTAGATCCTAACCACTGTTCTCCAAAAGGTTACTGAGACTTTTCCATGCTGATCACTACTGCTTCTTACGTCACCTTTCCTTTCTACTCCAGTCCCACAGTGTCTAGACCCACAGAGTAGGCAGAGTGAACAAGAACAACAGTCACTGCTCAAAGCCTTAGATGGCTTCCTGCTCACCTCTAGTCATGAGGTTGCCCTATTGCTCTTAGGGTATAGAAATAAATACTTGTGTACATTAGGGCTTCTATACCTTTGGCCTGGCTGTTCCTTTCAAACACTTACAATAACAATGAACTCAGTTCCTTCATGGCTCCAAGCAAAGGCTTCCTCCAGAATCCCTCCTCCCATGAACTTCAGCTGTGCCAGCCTGCTTTCTGCTCTAGAGAGCTTCTCTGACAAACTATGATTTTACTTCTTACTCTGGCTCACCCAGACCACAACTATCTTAACCCTGAAAAAGTCTTGAATTCCTTCTAAAAAGCCCTCCATGCTAATACAGATGGTTCAGTCACCCAAGGTACATTTCACCCCAATAGTGGCTTTGCTTGGGCCAGAGGCATAGTAGATAAAGTACTGCTCCACCCAACTCAACTCCTGCTCCTCTAAATGGCACCATCCTACTGGTACAGCCAGGCGGCTGTGTGAGAGAGGTTGCCTGCTCTTACAGCTTCAAACACAGTACAGCAACACAGAGCACCATCACTGCCAAGCTTTCAGATCCACCAAGCAGCCTTTCTTTTTAGCAAGTATGCACTTCACAAAGCATGTGGCATTAGAACAAGTAACTTCATCCAGAATGTGAAGACAAACCCAAGAAGGGAAACCACTTGTCTGCTCACAGCTTATATAAATAGAGGGCCATACCACTCCAGGTGGCTTGAGTGCAGGCCCACTATTCTGGACCTACTACCACATCACCGCCACCTCTGACCTGGATAGGTTCTATCTAACATAAATGTTAGCTCACTGTGCTAGGAATTCCAAAGCAGCAAAGTGTTCAAAAGAACAGAGACACATTATTTTTATGCTATACATGTTTTTCTTCCTTTATAAGACACCAGTCTTCACTGATTGTTGAGTGTCAATCTTGAAGACTAGAGGAAAACAGGGCCTCAAGAACCCAATCTACAATAAGTTTAAAAGTATCAAGAATCAAGAAGTACTTTGCTGACAGCATTATTCTCTCCCAGAAGAAAAAGAAAAAAAAAAAAAAATCTAAATAAGGCCAGTCTGAGGCAGGAAGGGCAGCTTCTAATATCATGATTCCTGACACTCTGCTGTCTATTTAATGGATCATAACTGGTTTGTTTCTGAAGGGATTCTCTATTTTCAGTGTGAGGGATGTGGATCACTTCAACAATGTTGGATATGGAAATAACTGTAACCCCAATTATTAACATGCCCATGAACATGCTCAGTGTTCCCAAAGAAGTGACAACAATAAAGGACTCTCATTTACTGTGCCATGCTGTTTGTATGCAGATTCAGTTGAACTAGCCACAGGAGGTAAACCCACTCTGTTTTATTATGTCATTTCCTGCCTAAATATAGCTTCACTGCTGTTCACCAAGACCCACACAACCCACACAACCCACACCTCAAACTCATGCAAGGAAGGGCTGGCCTTACTATTTGAGCAATGCTCTTAAAACCCAAGCTCCAACTAAACCTTTAGGCAATCTTAGCCAGTGATTCTTCTGGCTTCCTATCTGGAAAGCTGAAAAGACACTTAGCTGGAATATCTTTTATGAGAAGTTTGTTTGTCAATTATAAAGCATGTTGTACTTCTGGCGAAGATTCAGAATGTTTTAGATGACTGTGACTCACTGGAGTTGACTGTGTGCCCCATAAAGCCTGTAGCTCTTGACTATCTTAATTTGTCAATGGTGACAGTGTCTCTAGAGAATTCTTAAACAGCAAAAGTAATCATTTTCTACCCCACCCTAAGGTAAAGACGCCATTTTCCTACTTGTATCGGATCTTCTCATCCATGTCTTGAGGTGGCTCTTCTATAATGAATGAGACTAAGTCTTCCAGACATTCTGCTTTTAACAGAAACTCTATGAGCTTGCGGTTCTGTGCTTTACATTCCTGTAGGACGTCCTCCTCATCCATTAGCTCCTTCAGTGTCACATCTTCTCTCTCTAGAAGCGTGTCTATGTGGGATGATGAGTGAAGATCAAATTTCCAAAACATGCTGTTCTAAATGAGAGGAAGAAAGATTTTCATAAAATTCCAGCTTTACTAATTTTCCACAAACTGAATTTCGGTTCAATTTTGGTCTACAATATCAACTTGGCATTGACACAAAAATAAAGCAGTTTCACACTGAACCTACAAAATGATTTCTTAATGAGTAACACTGGCAGGATTTTTTTTCTTCTCAGAAAAAAAAAACTTTTTAAAAGAATTTATTAACTTTCTTTTTAGACTTTTTAAAAACGTTACTTATTTTTATTCCCTATGTGCGTGAGCTGCATGGAATGGTCATGTGAGCCAGAAGAGGCTGGTGGATGCTCTGTGACTGGAGCTAACAGATGTTTGTGAGCCACAAGTGGTTGCTGGGAATCCAAATTAGATGCTATCACTCCATCCCAGAAAATATTTTTAGTTGGCTAAAATGTTGAAAATGCTAAATACAAAAGCTTGAAATGATTTTAACCTGTAAAAGCAATTCATTCAAGCCAGGCTGGCACATACCCAAAATTCTAAAATTTTCAAGAGTAAGGCAGGAGGATCACAAGTTCTTGGCCAGCCTGAGCCACACAGCAAGAACCTGTCACAAAAAGAGGTAAAGAAGTAATTCATTCAGAAGAAATTCATTCAGAATTTTTATGCTGGCTAGGCATGGTAACCTGCACCTTTAATCCCATCACTCTGGAGGAAGATGTGAAAGGATCTCTGTGTGATTACCAGGATTCCATACAGAGGCCCCGTCTCAAAAAATAAATGCACAAAAAAGAATGCAGAGGGAGAGCAACATGGCTCAGCAGAAAAGGAGCTTGTTGACTAGCCTAAAGACCAGAGTTCCATACCTAAGACTCGAGGGTAGAAAGAATTAGCTTTTCTGAGTTGTCTTCTTCTTCCTCTTCTTTTTTTCGAGACAGGGTTTCTCTGTGTAGCCCTGGCTTGTCCTGGAACTCACTTTGTAGACCAGGCTGGCCTCGAACTCAGAAATCCACCTGCTTCTGCCTCCCAAGTGCTGGGATTAAAGGCATGCACCACCACTGCCTGGCCAGGTCTACCTTTATACCTGTGTGTTTTGCTAAATCACCCATGCTCAATGTCCTCAAGAACATTTACCTCAAAATACTTTTCTTTAAAAGTAGAAAATTTAGCAAGGTGTGATGACACATGCCTTCAAGTCCAGCACTAAGGAAACAAATGGGTGGGGCTCAGTTTGAGACCAACTTGGTCTACAGAGTGAATTCTGATGACAGCCGGGGCTACACAGAGAAACCCTGTCTCAAAAAACAACAACAAAAACAAAAAACAAAAACAAAAAACAAAAACAAAAACAAATAATAAAATAAAATAAAAATAAGAGGAATTATAGAGGCAAACTATACTCACAGTCATAGTAACTGACTGACCCAAGAATGAGAGCTGAAAAGAGGGCTGTGCACAGTACGTTTGTTCAGAGGAGGGTCCACTTCACATGACAGGTGCTCGGCCTGACTGTCCAACAAGCAACCTCATTAAGAAAATTCAAGGGTCTGGCAAGATGGCTCAGCAGGAAGAGCACTGAGTTTGAGTGCTCTTCCGAAGGTCCTGAGTTCTGATCCCAGCAACCACATGGTGGCTCACAACCACCCATAATGAGGTTGGACACCCTCTTCTGGTGCATCTGAAGACAGCTACAGTGAATTACACCAGAGCAAGGGGGTGGAGCGAGCGGGGCCGGAGCGAGCAGGGTCAGCAGAGGTCCTGAGTTCAATTCCCAGCAGCCACACACATGATGGCTCATGGCCATCCGTACAGCTACAGTGTACTCATACACATAAAATAAATAAATCTTTAAAAGAAAAACAAAAAGAAAAAAGAAACTTCAAGAAACCTTAGGGAACAGTTTCATAAAGCAATACTGCCAAATATCAAGTATTACCAAAGTCAGTTTATGACACTTAAGTCTGCTCACAGTCTTGAATCACAAGAAGACTGAGAGCCAAGGAAGGGACAAACAGCAGCTGCACAGTTCACATGACCCAGATTCAAACACCTCACTAGAGAGGGATACCTGAGGGGTGGAGTGAGGTGGGAAAGCAGACCACACAGCTCTACAGGAGGAAACAAGGCAGAGGCCCCCAGAGAAGCACAACCTTTCCCTATGCATACAACATGACAACATGCCAGAGAAACGCAGCTCCCAACACAGATGCAACAAGCACACAAGCAAGTGAGTGACCTTTCTCAGCTATGACAGGATGCAGAAATGAACATATAGAAGAACCCTGGCAAGCAGCAGAAGGTATTTAAGCAGCTGCATGATTTAAATGCAATGCTAATCTAGTTCTGATTGGGAAGTCATTGCAAAAACGGCAACCAGTAACAGAAAACCAGTCTGAAAAGGGCAATAGAAGGAAACCTTAAGACATATATATATACTGCTTTGTTTTTCAGATTTGGGGGAAATGGTCAAAACAAACAAAACCCATGTCATTTTACCCTCATCAGCCAACAAGCACAAGCAGTACCAGAAGATAATATGATAGGAGAAAGGAGCTGGGGGATGGGGGGGGGAATGATAGAGAGATGGCTCAGCCATTAAGAGCACTGGCTGTTCTTCAGAGGACCTGGGTTCATTTCCCACTACTCACACAGGAGCTCACAACTGTCTCTAACTCCAGTTATAGGGGATCAGACACCCTCAGACAAACATGCATGAAACAAAACACCAATGTACATGAAATAAAAAATAATTTTTAAAAGGGGATGGGACACAAGAGGAGCTTTTCTTTTTTATATTCCCAAAGAGAAAGGGGAGAGGCTATCCTTTTTTAGGGGCACGAAGTCTCATCATCAGTAAAATCTTCTCCGAGAGTAGCTGCTATTCGTTTATTTGTAAACCTTTAAAATCACAAACTTTTTAAAAGTGTATTTTTACAGCTTCACTACTCCAGAGTTATGGGACAAAAGATTCAAGGTCCTCCCAGGCTGCCCAAGACCCTATCAAAAGAACTTAGAGCACAAAGTTTGCTATAGATGGCTGCAAACTGCAGTTATAGCTCTAGATTATAAACCAAGTAGATTTACCACACCAAGTGAAACTGCCCAAATCATATTCTTAATAGGGAAATGCATCAAATATAGGATTTTGAAAAAGACTGATTAGTTACAATAAAATAAGAACAGGGTGGGTTAGTCAACACACCCAACCCATCCCACCACCTGCCAATTAAAAATGGTTTTGACAATTTTTAATAGGGTCAGGTTTGAAGGAAGGATAGAACTGGAGAAAGGAATGTGACAGAGATCATCTATGGCCCACAAAACCTAAAGTATTTACTATCCGGTCATTCACAGAAAGTCCAGTGTCTTCTGACCTGTAAGAAGTTCCTCCTGACAGCTGTATTCTAATATCTCCTGAACCCATCCAGGCATCTATCTACCCCAAAGGCCCCAATCTGTCCTGCTGCAGCTGTGCAGCTACCTTGCTCTACCCTCCTGGGTACCCCCAGGCGTAGGATGGCATCCAGCTGCATACACAGGTAGGTACTGGGTAGATGACAAACTACTATACTATGCCATTAATCAGAAAACCTACATAAATCCCCCCTCAAACCCCCACTTACATTCTGCTTTGCCCTAAAAGCTTATGTAAGTTAAAGCAAAAAGAGGTTTTTAATTCTCAAATTGACACACGGTAGGAAGCTACCTAGAGACCCAATCCTTGTCCAGGCTGTTACAAACCACTTGAAACAATATGCCCAGTGTCCAGCAGGGCTATAATGGCCTTCCTACTGGCCTAGTCTTCTAATCCCATAACCCTAAACTGTTTTGAAGTACTCATCTAAATATAAACTATTTTAAACATAAAATTTAATACAAAGAAAAGGAAACTTTTTTAGCATTTATTGTAAAATGATTGAGTCCTTCATCACCACACCCAACAGTTCAGAACATGGAAATATGTACTTCCACCACAGTGAATGTTCTCCACATGGTGCACACTTCACTATCTCAACACCAAAATGCAGGCATGGTAAACGCCTGGCAAACATCACCTATTTTGTAGCAAGCCAAATGGACATAACCAGCACTGGTAAGCTAATTGGCCCTGGGTTGGTACCCTTTGAAGAAAAGTGAAGCTAGATACAAAATAATAGTTATAAAGTTCAATTACCACCCCCTCAGGTAAAATGCAGTTTTTAAAAAAGTGTAACTATTCAGATGGGCAGAGATGTCCAGAGCTCTGTGAGTTTGAGACCAAGCTGCAGGGACTCTGCCTCAAAAACAAAAAACAGGGAAGGTAGCCTGAAGACTTATAATAATCACAGCACTTAGAAAGCCAAGACCAAGACTCTAAGCTTTAGACTAGCTTGGGCTACATAGCAAGGGATCTTAAGACCAACACAAACTAAGATTTGCCATAAAAACTAGAGTCAGAATTAATAACAATAAAAACAAACCAAAAAATATTGTGGGTGGGGGAGATAACAGTTGAGACAGGGTCTCATTCAGCCCAGGCTCACTATGTAGCTGACACTGACCTTCCCTTCAACTGCTCCTCAAGCCCCCGTCTAGAAAGTGCTAGGGTGACAGGTGTGCACCATCACTGACCTAACAAAGTACTTGCAGGACACATGAACATATTTTTTCTGTTGTTGTTGTTTATCTCTGTTTCTGGGTTTCTCTGTGTAGCCCTGGCTGTCCTGGAACTCACTCTGCAGACCAGGCTGACCTCGAACTCAGAAATCCGCCTGCCTCTGCCTCCCAAGTGCTGGGATTAAAGGCGTGCACCACCACTGCCTGGCCATATGTACATACTTAAAATCCGCACTTACTTATGGATAAATAGGAATTCAATCTCCCCTACGAAGGCTGGCCAGCAAGGTGAAGTGTTTGTGAGAGACCAGGGTACCTCCTTTTTACCAATCCTAGGCTTCTTTTACAAATTGAACCAAGAAGTTTAAAAATGCTTTATCCCCATGAAAGAACTAGATATTTTAAGCAATCAAGTCACCAGGGAGTCACCTGACCCCGCAGATGATCTCTACTGGTCTTCTTCATCCCATAGTGAAAACTGCCATCTATCTACACAAGACAGTTAATGGACCCTTCTCTTGAATAAACCTATTCATCTAAGAGTGAGGCTTTAATTACAGATCCATTAAGATTGTTACACTAATTTCATACTACCAAGGTTGGCTGTGCAAGGCAACCTAGGACACGAGCACTTCATTTCATTTCACAGTGTGTCAGCACTGACTGTCTGGGAGACATGGGGCATCATCTACAGAAGATGTGAGAACACCAGTCTGTCTGTAGACTCTGCAAGGTCCTGCTCACACAACACCAATACATCCAAGAAATTTAAGCATGGCTGGCCAACAATCATGTGCTTATACCAAGTAACAACAGACCTTTGTGTGGGCTAGTTTTATGTCAATTTGATACATAAAGTAGAGTTATCTAACAGGAAGGAAACCTCCATAAGATCTGTCTGTAAGGCATTATCTGAATTAGCGACTGATGGTTGCTGGTTCCATCCCTGGGTTGGCAGTCCTGGGTTCTAAAAGAAAGCAGGCCGGGGGCTGGAGAGATGGCTCAGTGATTAAGAGCACTGACTGCTCTTTCAAAGGTCCTGAGTTCAAATCCCAGCAACCACATGGTGGCTCACAACCACCTGTAATGAGAACTGATGCCCTCTTCTGGGGTGTCTGAGGACAGCTACAGTGTACTTACACGTAATAAACAATAAAATAAATCTTTAAAAAAAAAAAAAAGAAAGCAGGCCAGTAAGCAGTACCCTCCATGGCCATCAGATCCTACCTTCAGGTTCCTGCCCTGTTTGAGTTCCTGTCCTGACTTCCTTCCTTTGATGATCAACAGCAATACAGAAGTGTAAGCTAAACAAATCCTTTTCTCCCCAAATTGCTTTTTGGTCATGGTGTTTCATCACAGCAATAGGAACCTCTTCAGTGCCATTAAGTATTCACAGAGACCTGGATTCTACTGCCAGCTGCAGGGCTGCTGGAGCTTGCAAGTCCTGAGACTTCATCTCAACACTTTAAAGCCTTAGTAGCTCATCACACTAACTGATTGTGGGAATTGAGCGCAGCTGGAATGTATTGCAAAAGAAGCCACTGTTTATCAATATGCCAACAATGCTCCACTTGGGAGCTTAGAGCATGCTCCCAAACCCTTATGGGCAAGGAGGTTTTGTAAAACACAGTCTGATTTCTGACTCAAGAAAGAAAAGCTCTGGCCTGAGACTCTTATTATCTACCTGATAGGATATTGCCCATCAACTGTTATTCAAAGGCACAACTAAGGATCAATTATTTAGCTTTTATTTTTGTAAACATATTTAAATACATAACCATGAAAAGCATACTAATGCAAGGGACTGTGTTTATATAGGAGCTACACGCCATATGACTGTCCAAAGAGGCACAAAGAGGAACAATGACACCAAATGCTAAATTTAAAATGCATACTACCAGCAGCTCTTAGTTTCTCTGAAAAGAGAAACTGCTGATGGCTGCACTATGAATGAACTGTGAACTGCAGGAATAACAAGAACTACACCATCTCTCTGAAGAACTCTGCTTCGGCTGAGCACTTTTCTCTGCAGGAAGAGGAAGTGGGGTTCTGCCAAACTCTCAGTCCATACCCTGCCCTGTGTGACAGCTTATACCCAAGACTGTCTGGACACATAACAAAAATGCTGTCTCCAAAAACAACTCAAGATGGTGACGATTTCAAGAAGCCAACAGTAAAGCATTAAAGAAAGCCCCAAGCACAGGGTTCTGTGAGACTGCACAGTAACCTGCCAGCCCAGCCAAATCTGTCTGCATCATTTCAGAATTAGCCCCACTGTAGTCCTTATGATGCCAAGTCCAAGGAGAACATCAGAGCAAATTCACCAGGCTTGCAGTAATATTGCTAGGACAACTCCCAAACACCTGGAGCGCAACAAACAAACAATACAGAAATAGGAGTGAATGCTTCTGCCCAAGTAACACATAGGAAAACCTCAAAAGACAAGATGTGTCCAAAACTTTTAACATTGATTTAAAGGGTGTTATGAAGGGAATATTTTAAAACTCCAGTTGTATGTACTCTTACATGTTTTCTAAAACATGGACACACACACTTCCAAGTCAAACCCATCCATATGCATCCCAAGTCTCCTTTCACTCCTAGCCACGAGTGATACCTATCATGTGAGCCACGTCTAAGTTTTTAGTAGCCACATCAGAAAGGTTTAAGAGAGGTCTAGGAAGACAGTTGAGTAAATAAAGTTTGCTTGTTATATAAACATGAAGATCTGAGTTGAACCCACAGCACCTTCTTGAAGTTTGGTCTTTCACCATCTATTATAATACAAAGTATGGGGACCCCCAAGACATTGTTGTCTCAGATAAGAGAGTCTGAACATATACCTTGGACTCAAGTTATTTCTGATTGGTAAATAAAGATGCCAACTGCCAATAGCTGTGCAGAAGAGACATAAGTGGGGTTTAGGTTTCATGGGCTTAGGAATCGGAGGGGACCAAGAGGAAGAAGAAAGTGAGAGATAAGAAAGAAGAAGCCCCCATGGGGTAGGAGTCAAGAGAACGTGACCCTAGGGCTGTCCAATAGAGTTAAGAGCAGCCCAGATGAAACATAGTAAGTAATAACTTTGGTATCTGTAAAAAATTATATTCTAAAAACAGAAAATTGTATCTGCCCAGCTCTTATGTTGTTTATGGCTTATTGTAAATATAAAGGTTGTGTGTGTCTTTCATCTGGGCATTTAAATAACAAAGGCAGGGTAGAAACCTCAGGCAGAGATTAAATACTTTCTACAACAGAATCCAAGTAAAAGAGCCCAGTGGTATGTGTTTATAATCCCAGCACTGAGAGGCCAGGAAAGGTGAATCCATGGGGCTTCTCAGTCAGCCCACCTAGCTTAATCACCAAGTATCAGAGCAGCAAGAGATCTTGTCTTGAAACAAGGTGATTCCTGGGAAATGACACCCCAAACTGTCCTTACACAGCCACACATATACACACACAAAAATAAAAGTAAGAAGCCTGTGGAAATCCAATGTATATTTTACACCTGTATAGCACATGCAAATTAGACTTCTCAATTTGAAGTTCTCAAGAGCCACATGTCATCTACCATACTGTACTGTGCAACAATGAGACCCTGACTCATTTAAGATTGTTGCAGTCACTAATCAAAGATCCTCTTGTAGTACTGAAATAGTCCCTCCAACTGTTCCAAAGCCAAAGTTAGTTATTAACAATTTTTCTATATAAAGGCCAATGGAGACAAAGCACAGTAAGATATACCTATAATCCTGGCCCTTGGGAGGTAGAGGCATGGGGATCAGCAATGTCAGCTACAAGACATTAGATGAACCACCTCTCCATCTCCAATACAATGTACTTATCTTTTTTGGAAGTGGGTGGTAAGGAGACAAGACAGAGTCCCCAGACACAGGCCAGGCTGACTTCACACTCCACATTGCCCTGGTTTCATCTCTGGAGTACTCTGTGATTACAGGAAAGTGGCCAAAAGACATTTTCTTTGAGAAAGCAGAACAAACTCATAGCCCATTATTGGTTCTTACACAGTTTCTTCAAGGTGTCAAAAGCAACCAGCTTTGTCATATCCAAGTATACCAGGACATTGTTGATATCCCTACTTTCCTTTGAGAAAGGAAATAAAAGAACTAAATCCATGTAACTTTGTTGTTACTGTTATTTGAGACAGGATTTCTCTGCTGGCTGTCTGGGAACTCAATTTATAGACCAGGCTGCCCTTGAACCCATAGAGATCCACCTACCCCTGCCTCCCTAAGGCTGGGATGAAAACACCCAGCAACATATAACTTTTTAAATGCTAATTTACACCGCATCAATACTACAGGACTAATATAAATGATGAAGAATACAAGACCCATAAAGCCTTAACAGACAAAGGAAGTAAAACCTCCAAGCTTACTACACAGCAAAGATGCTCTGTGGAAGCCAGTCTGCCACGGGAGTCCATTATAAAAATAAGCCTCAAAAAGGAGTGGAGCCAAGGATATAAGTAATATATGCTTATGACCCCATACTCAAGAGGTAGTGGGTATATAGTAGAAAGAAAGTGTTCCAGATCTAATTGCAAAGATAGAGAGAAAGGAGACCCACAAGGCTTCAGCAACCCTGTAGCAGGGAAACAAGCCTCAAGGACCAGAAGGCAGAAAGAGAAAAGGCAAGGCAAGGCCAGGCCTTGAAGAGCTCAGCATGAATGCACCACAGCTCAGGTTTGCTACGGAACCAGAAAGATACAAGAGTTTAGTGAGAAAAACAGATACCATATCATTGACAGTAGGGACCACACACATTACTTTTCTGACTTTCAGAAACACTAGTGGATGGGAGAGGACAATGACTTTCCAGACACACTGAAGCTGAGTTAGTATTGATGTGTTACTACAGAGAGGGGGGAGAACAGAGCCTGACCCAAAAGGGCTCAGTCCAGAGAAGATTCTGCAATGGCTCAACTCAAAACAAACCAAGGTTTCTCCTAATTACCATGCCCCCTTCACTGCCAACAAACCTTGTTGAAGCCTAGTCTCCCCTTTTTATTCCTGACTTCACTTTAGTACTGAATGACAAACTTACTGCTTACCCATGCAATGCTTAACTGCCTAGGAAACACAATGCTCAAAGAACAGATGCCTCCACACAACGTGGTCCAAATGTACTGATGCAATGCTAAGAACAATAATGCAGCAGGAGGTCTCATCACACAGCTCTTCCACAGGACTTGGGTTCAATTCACATAGTGGCTCACATATCTATCTGTATGTAACTCTAGTTTCAAAGAATGTGATGCCCTTGTTCTGGTCTATGCAGTCATCAGGTATACATGGGGCACATAAACATACATGTAGGTGAAATACCCTACATATAAAATAATTGGGGTTGGAGAGTGACATCAGCAGTTAAGAGTACTTGTTGCTCTTCTAGGGAACCTAGGTTCAATTCCCAGCACCTACATGGTGGTTCACAGCCATTCTTAACTCAAATTCAAGGGAATCCAGTGCCCTCTTCTGACCTCCTCAGTCATCTGGCATGTACATACATCCAGGCAAGACAATAACACAGAAAATAAAATTAATATAAACATATACATACATACATACATACATACATACACATATACATAAATGACAAAGTCTAGCATGTTAGCACACACTGCTACTTAGAAGCAGGAGAATTACTTAAGTCCGGGAGAATGGAACCAGCCTGAACATTAAGAGACTCCATCTCTTTAAAAGAAAAACATAAAAACAAAAAACAAAGGAGAGGAGTAAAGGGAGTCTGGGGAGTAGAAAAAAGAAAAGGAAAAAGTTAACTACAACCAAGAAAAATCCAGACTTACTTTTTCTCAACTAATTCAAATATTTCAAGTACTATAGTTTGTTCCTCTATAAATATGCATGTTCAACTTGAATGAACAGCCAGAATCCCCTTCCAAGGGGTGCTGTCTAAGAAGCATTACATTAGGCAATTTTGTCATTTTGAGAACATCACAAACTCAGATAGCGTGATGTCACTGGTTAATACACTCCTAGGGAACCGCTGTCAGATACATGGTCTGTGGGTGTTGGAAATATCATTAAACAGCCCACAACCAGACATGGGAAGCTGTTTCTGTTTTGCAGAACTTCAAAAGCAACAGTGACATGTACAAGAAGAATGAGCTACTCATAATAGGAATAGGAGATTCTTGGTTTTGTTTTAAACTGAGGTTAGACTGGAAAGGAAAGGGGTAAGTAAGAGCAATGGCAGACTAAGAGCAAGGGTCTCTCAGAAACTTACGAGAGAAAAAAGGAACAAAGGCCTTCAAAAATGGTATGGATTATTCTGAGGGGAAGGAAAGCTGCACATGCCAGAATAGGGGTGAACACATGTAGGAGAAGAAATGAAAGCTTTCCATCAAAACATCCAATACTCTCCAAAATTCTGACCCACCAGGAAGGACTGGTGGTATTAACAGACAAGCCAAACAGGAGAGAGGAAGTGCCTACACCCAGACAAGAGGCATAGCAGGAACAGCACAAAAAAGCCTGTCCAGAGGATCAGAGGAGTAAGGGCATTTGCTGCCAAGCCTTTGATTCCTGGAACTCACATCACAGGTGGGCAGAACTGACTTCCACAAGTTGGCCTCTGATCCCCACACATGCATACTGAGAAACACAACAGAATAAGTGAATAAAAATGTAACTTAAAAATGTAATGTTAAAGGTGAAAGAAAAACTAGTTAAATTGTACTCGGTTGTAAGCGCAACTCAGTTATACTATCGCATAACTAATATATAATCTTAAAATGCAGTAATAAGTAAAACTTGTCCCAGTCCATGGAAGATAGATACTATCTCATTGTGACCTACCCTGGACAGATGGCATCTTACTGGGCCATATCACATTATGTCATCAAATACAGTACCATACATACTCTGAAGGAAACTGAAGACTGCCAATCACAATAGCATCCAAAATGGCCAGAGGTTACAGAAGACTCAACCACTTTAAAGGACAAAGCAAGTAGGTTTAGAAACAGTTATTTTCTGTTATTATGTACAAGAGAAAACCAATCCTGTGGAGCAAGCATAAATAAGAACCACTAGGCAGGGCTGGAGAGATGGCTCAGCAGTTAAGAGCACTGAATGCTCTTCTGAAGGTCCTGAGTTCAAATCCCAGCAACCACGTGATGGCTCACAACCATCCATAATGAGATCTGATGCCCTCTTCTGGAATGTCTGAAGACAGCTACAGTATACTTACATACAATAAACAAACAAACAAACAAATAAATACCAAAAAAAAAAAAAGAGAGAGAGAGAACCACCAGGCAATGGTGGCACACGCCTTTAATCCCAGCACTTGGGAGGCAGAGGCAGGAGGATTTCTGAGTTCGAGGCCAGCCTGGTCTACAGAGTGAGTTCCAGGACAGCCAGGGCTACACAGAAAAACTCTGTCTTGAAAAAAACAAAAACAAAAAAACAAAACAAAAAAAAAGGAGAAATATCTGGAAAGTCTAATATCCAAATAAAACCAGCATAACATGCGCAAATAGCTTTCTTTGGGGAGTGGGAGTGGGGTTTTCAGAGGATAAGAACTGAACCTAGGATCTCTGGCATGCTAGGAAAGCATTCTACCACTAAATAATACAAGCCTTACTACTTAAAATTTTATCTTCATTTGTGTGTGTGTGTGTGTGTCTGTCTGTCTGTCTGTCTGCTTATCTGTACATATATCACATGCCTGAAGTTCTGTGGAAGCCACAAGTGTACTGGATCCCCATGGAATTAGAGTTAAAGGTGGCACAGAGCAACCTAATGTGGGACATGGTAAGTGAACCTATGTCATCTGCAAAGGCAGCAAGGATTCTGCAATGCTAAGCTATCTCTCCAGCCCACAGTCCTACATTTTTAAATTTACCATGAAGCCAAGGTTGGGCTCAAACTTGAAACCCACAGTCCTTGGCTGAGAAATGTGCACCATCACATCCAGTTTAGAAGAATATACTATAATCTACCACCTTGATAGTGAACACAAAAAAAGTAAAATGGTATTTTCCCAAATTAATCAAAGAGAACTGTCTTTAGGACCTGCATGGGCCAACCCAAATACTGTGAAATAAAATCTCTTGGATAGGGCTGGTGAGATGGCTCAGCAGGTTAAGAGCACCAACTGCTCTTCCAAAGGTCCTGAGTTCAAATCCCAGCAACCACATGGTGGCTCACAACCACACCCGATGCCCTCTTCTGGCACGTCTGAAGACAACTACAGTATACTTATTTATAATAAAAATAAATCTTTAAAAATAAATAAATAAATCTCTTGGATATTCATGAAATCTGTGGCTGCAAAGACAGTCTTGAAATTTGTCCAGGGTAGAGAAATGTACAGAAACAAAACCACAAAATAAGAAGAAAGTAAAATGACACCACGCTCCTCTAGTATTTGTAGAGGATACTTCAGAAAGAGTAGTTCTGCATACTCCCATACTTTCTCAAGTAGCCCCTCAAAGTGTGCTTCACAAAACAAGGCAAACACATGGGAAACAAGAAGCTAAGGCATCTCACAAGAGAGGAAAAGAAAGGAAGATACATATAATAGCTACAGAAAAGCTCAAGAGTAACATATTTAGAGGTGGGCAAGAGGCACAGGATTCTAGACAGAAATCTATCAATGACAACAGCGAACAGGTGGCTGGATGTAAATAGGTGGCTGGATGTGTCTGACTATGCCAGAAAACGCCGCAAAATATCAGAGCTTTAAGGAGTAACTAACTAAAGTATACCTATACTTAATACTGATTCCATGTAAATGGTATGTTTTAACTGTTAGAAGGTGAAGGAGAAGGAAGTATGCACAGATCCAACCCCCTCTTCACAGCCAAGGTGGAGTAGAATAGGAACACACCAGAGGCACTTGGGACACTGAAGTGAACAAAGTTGACTAAGCAGGCCCAAGTCTGTGTGGAAGGAAGAAGGCAATGTTACAAACCAGACACTCTTTGAGGTTTTAGCCTAATAGTCTTCATGAAACAGCCATAGGAATATTTTTTGAATCAGCCGAGAAAAGGCAACCTAAATCAGAGTCTGCTGTGACATGATACAACTCAACATGGTACAGTTACATCTACAGCTTAAAAAAATGACAAAAAGATACATGATACCTAGAAGGGGTTTAGTTGAATAAATTCATAAAACTTATAAAAATATAAGTTAATTAAAACTATAGCCATTTCCTACTGTTTATCATCAGGTACTGAGCAATATTGGAGCTGTCACACTACTACACCAGGTGCGTCCACAGTGAGGACATGCACTTCTTTAGGTGTATGTCATTAGTTTCTGGCTTGTTCTGCTACACAGCAGCTTAATGACTTATCAATGGTAGGCTTTTGTTTTGTTTTGGGTTTTGTTTTTTCAGTCAGGGTTTTTCTGTATAGCCCTGACTATCCATCCTACAATTTGCTCTGTAGATCAGGCTAGCCTCAAACTCACAGAAATCTGCCTGCCTCTGCCTCCTGAATGCTAAGATTAAAGGTATGTGCCCTATCATGCCCAGCTCAGGGCCAAGACTGAATTTTTCTAAACAAGAACAATCCTTGTGCAGTTACTGAATAATAAACAGCTAAGAGAACTATGACAGCTGGAGGAAGTTCTCACACAGAAGTCACAGGACAGTGACATACAGACTCAGTTGGAGAAAATGGCAGAGGAGGAATACCATTATGGAAGTTCAAAAGCCACTCTTTCTTGAGGGGTTTGGCAAGTCATAGACAAAGCAAGATTCTGGATGCCTGGGATCAATCAGCTGATGATCAGAATCAAAGTCATTACAACTCCACAGCTGTGGAGCTGAATGGGCAAATATACTACGAAGAGTCAAAAGGCCTTGAGAGACAATGCCAATCAGAAAACACAAAAGGAAGCCACCAAGGAGGAGCTAGTCCTGGAGCCAGCAGGAATTCTGAAATGCAGATGAACAAGTCAGTCTCACTGAGACATAATGCTGGGTGCCATCTGTTGTATTAATTATTAATAAATACCAGTGCCTGATTTGCTACCTGCCTCAATGGTTTAATGTTCCTGAAAGAAAGACACACACAGTCTTTATATTTTAATATGCCCTATGAAGCACAATAGCCTAGCCTCCATGCTGCTAGAATCTACCTCCTGTCGATAATTCTGAGTTATCACTTACTAACTTACTTAACTTCTATATTCCATCTTGGCCACACTGGACCCATTTATGATGCCCTCTTGGCCCGGAACCCAGGGCGCTCTCCTTGCTTCCCTACCCCATGACAGCCTCTGTGTCTCTCCTCTCTCCACGCTCTCCTAAAGCATGACCACTCTCCGCCTTCCTTTCCTCCTGGTCCTAAGCCTGGGAAATCCTAAAATCAAGCTTCTGTCTGTCCTCCCCAGCTATTGGCTGCTGGCATCTTTATTTACCAATAAGAACCAACTGGGGGCAGGTTCCCAGAAGCTATGTTCAGACCCACTAGGGCGAACAGCTTTTTGGGGAACATAGTTAGCACTTATAATACAAACAGCTACACACTGAGCCAAAGTTAAATATGCAAAGTCAATCTCTGATATTTAATCAAAAGTTCCAGTAAAGAGTAATAGCAATTACAATCCAAAAACTGTGAGGCACCTGGCTAGAAGCCACTGGTACAAAATGAACACCTCACACAGAGTCAGGAACCTTGAGTGTAAGACCTCTACTTCTGCTCTTCGTTTGAACCACTCCAACTTGCAAAGACTGGTTGCTCTTTAAGGGCCAGCTCAATATTCACTGGAAACTAGAACCAACTGAGTTCTGCAGATTCCTAGATAATCAAAGTTAGCTACATCAGCTGCTATTTAACATCCTAAAAATACCATAGTACTATACTCTCTCCAGTGCAGGTGAACTGCCCAGGCCTGCTTCTGAGTATGTAACTGCTTTCCTATGTGCAAGGATTCCAGGAAGGAAACATCTGATGATCATAACAGTCTTACCTTTCAAACCAAGGTTAAAACTAAAAGAAATGTTTTCTTCTCTGTGGCTCCTTGCCCATTACAGGTTATCCTGGTGACAGCTATCTTCCAAGTTACATTAGCAGATTAGCAGGAGTAAGAAAGGATATTGTATGAAACAGAAGTGTTCCTGTAAAGACAAAAACAAAACAGAATCACATATGTTGTGTTTGGGTCTGAGGACAGCTGCCATTTAAAACGAAAACGGGCTCAGAGTCGTGGCTCTCACAGAACCACATTTCACAGAAGTAAAAAACTCAAACTGAAGCTTTTCTACGAGAACATGGAAAAAACAGATAATCCTATCCTACAATTTTTATTCCACACTAAGATAACCTGGAGATAAACACAGGTGCATGGCAGCGCTGTCAGTGATTGAAGAACCATATCCTTACTATCTATGAAATAACATAAGGCTGACTATAAAAGCACTGTATTTTAAATATTAAGCAAAGGACTAGAAAGATGGCTCAGCAGATAAGCACACTAGCTGTTCTTGCAGAGGAACCAGGTTTGATCTCCAATGCCCACATAATGACACACAACCATCTAGAACTCTAGTTCTATGGGGAGCTGACAATCTCTTTTGGCCTTTGCAGACACACACACACACACACACACACTGGGTACTAGTAAAATACTCATACACATGAAAGTGTGTGTGTGTTTTGTGTGTATGTGTGCAGACATAGGACCTGTCATTACTAAAGGTTATAGCACACCCTTTTAATAGCAGTACTCCGGAGGCAGAGGCAGGTGTATCTCTGTGAGTTCATGGCCAGCCTGGTTTATATGTGTGTTATAGTACAGCCAGGGCTAGAGAGAGATCTTGTCTCAAAACAAAACAAAACAACAACAAAACTAAGGCACTTTCCAAAATGTACACATGTATGTACACGTGTACACACACACACACACACACACACACACACACACACACACAAATTAGCATCAAATCTATGTAGTTCCAGGTCCCTCGAGCTATTCTGTAATAAATTGTAATACCACCAATAACCTCCTATTCTGGCCACTTGCAGGCAAAATACCAGGACCACTCTCAGAGACCCCCAGCAGTATCATCAACACAATGTCTGTATCCCTATTCAAATGCCAAAATGTTGTTAGTTGGGTCCATACACTGTCAAAGAGCCTTTTTGTTCAAGGGCTTATAGTTTTTCACTTGGACTGTGTCTTTGCTTCATTTCCTATTGCTGTGATTTAAAAACAAACAAGAAACTCTAAGCAAAAACAACTCAAAGGAAAAAGAGCTCACTTCTGCACACAGTTCAAGACTACAATCCTGAAGCAGCTGATCTCATGGGATTCACAATCAAGAAACAAAAACTGACAAATGCTGCTTTGCCTATAGTGGACAAGCTTTTCTTCCACCTCAAAATAACCCACACAGTATGACCAGAGGCCCATTTTCCAAGTGACTCAAGATTCTGTCACGATGACAGTTAACATAGATCATCAGACTGATTAAGACAAACTCTGAATGTGTTTAAATACCAAGAAAATTTGTGTATTTAAAATTTTTAGGGTTAGGGATAGAGAGATGGTTCAGCAGTTAAGAGCACTGACTGCTCTTCCAGAAGTCATGAGTTCATATCCCAGCAACCACATGATGGCTCACAACCATCTGTAATGGATCTGACACCCTCTTCTGGGGTGTCTGAAGATAGCTACAGTGTACTTATAGGCCAGAGCCAGTACGAGGGGGTGGGGGTGGGGTGGGGTGGGAATCTTAAGATAATAAGAAATGAGATCCAGAAGAGCAAAACATTACATCAGCACAATACTAAAACTGCTGGGTAAAGAGGGGCAATCAATATGCAGTGAAAATAGGTCTATAAACAAAAATAGAAACATGTTTTTTGGTTTTGTCCATGTCTACAATCTACAAATAAGACAGTAAAATCAGGAATACTAGAATGAAATAGAATACTGACCAAAAGATACTATACCTAGATCCTAAATCTCACCCTTTTCCATATTAGCAGATGCCCAAACGCTTTTAAAAAAAAACAAAACAAAACAAAAACAAAACAAAACTACCAGTTCTTTGAACTGGGACAGTGAACCCCAGCTACACTGAAAATCAAAGGAACTACAGAACCAATGCCAAGACAAGAAAGGTCACACCCTACCCCGGCTAGGATTCCTTCTGGTTCTTCCTCTCCTGGCCAGCAAGCAAGACCTTTACACTTTAGACTAAAAAGTGAAACTGTGTTATGAATGAGATGAGCTAGCTTTCAGGGGAGTGGGGTTAAGACAACCAACACCTAGGGATGACCTGAACCTTCACTGGAGTTCACTAACCAAATGAGCCATACTAGTACTTTGCTATAATGCTAAGCCCATAAGCCCCGCCTAACATGGCACCTGCCTGTCAGCCACTCTCACTTATTAACTTTAGAAGTTTCATGGTTTGGTGCCTACGAGTGGAGGGCAGGTTGTAGGGTAGAGATTGTGTTTAATGGTTAAGAACTCAATTTGCCTCCCAATAAAGTGACAACTTCTTCTGGCCTCTGAGGGCACGTAAAAGCAAAAACAAAAAAACAAAACAAAACAAACCTTATTAATAGGAAGTCTAAGCAGTTCAAGAAACTTGCAAACAACTGACTTAGCTCCCTGTACATGTAGGTGTATGCTGCTGAAGAAGATACCAAGACCTCAAGTATTTCATGCACCTCCGCTTCTCCTTAACTTCTTCAGAAACTGTTTGCTGAATTATTCTCTTACACAACACTGAACACACCCAGTAAGGAACTACTGAATCATAATTGTTCTACAGTACCTCAGAGGCAATGACTATGCTTCAAGTCAGGGTCACACACAACTGAAACCAAGTCTCCTTTATTTCCTAATATCTAAATATTTTTAAAATGTTTGGTTATTAGCATTTCCATCTTTCATTTTTGAATGTGAGGTGTACATTTTTTGGCTGTAATGCTAACTAGATGAGGACAACTTGTCTGAATATTGCTGATGACTTTATTCTGTTAAGATGATAGTAATTGATTTCTTCATTGTGAAGTGACCATTTTCTTTGGTGATTCGTCAGTAAATAATCTGCAAAAAGACATCTTATAGATGATGTTCTTAGAACATTCACTTCAGTACTTACTAGAAATTGATACTATGATATTTACATGCATTTTTTTTATTTGAGATAGGGTCTCATACAGTCCAGGCTGGCCTCTAACTCACTATATAGCAGAGGATGACATTAAACAACTTCTGCATTTATTAGCTGCCTTTGCAACTTCAGTAAGGTATGGCCCTGTCTGCCCACTCACTCTTTCCTAAATCTATTATTAGTATGAACTCAGACTCTTATAGCACCATTATTTATCATGATCTTTACAATGTCCCAGCTTTGGCTGTGCAAGCTGTCCTAGGAGCTTTTGTGTGTTTTCTGAGCAATTTCATTCCTCTCACAGCACGTTCCTGGTTCATATAATTTTTTTCTCTGCCACATCTTTGAAATCTGCCATTTCTCCCAAGAAGTCATAATTCTGGTCAGGTAAGACATTCAGAAATGAAAAGCTAAAAAGTTCACAAATAATAGGTGGCATCACTCCCACTGTTCTTGCAGTGTAGAAGTATAGAAAGAATGAGAGTTCCCAGGATTAATTTTCCATTTGTCCATCCCTGACTTTGCATAAGAGCAAAGTCAAAGATTACCAGATCACTTCAGAAAGCCTAGCAGAATAGCAGAGCAGCCAGATAGTGGTGGAACATGCCTTTAATCTCAGCACTTGGGAGGCAGAGGCAGATGGATCTCAGTGAGTTCAAGGCCAGCCTGGTCCACAGATGAGTTCCAGAATAGTCAGGGCTATTACACAGAAATACTCTGTCTTGAAAACAAAAACAAGAAGAGCATTACAACAAACAGGAAAATGCAAAAGAAAACAAGGACTCTACAAATATACAACACACATTTAAAAAAACAACAACAACAAAAAAAAAACTGCTACTTCCAGAAAGATCAAGATAATGTATCACTAAACACCAGGTGCCACTGAAAAGAAAACAAGAGGAAGGAAGGGGGCTTCAAAACTTAAAACTTCAGAGCAGAAATTAAAAATTGAATAGAAAGGTTGTAAGAGAGCAGTATCATGTATTAAATAAATAATTGGAACTAGTTCAGTATTGAGTATTAAAGAAATAATACCCAAGAGGTCCTAAAGGAGACTGTCCAAGTGCTGTCAGAGTTCATGATCCAGCCACAGAAAGAGTAGCCTGGGGCTTTTACAGAGAATCGAAAAGATAAGAAGCTTTGGGTTGGGGCTGGAGAGATGGCTCAGCGGTTAAGAGCACTGACTGCTCTTCCAAAGGTCCTGAGTTCAAATCCCAGCAACCACATGGTGGCTCATAACCACCCGTAATGAGATCTGACGCCCTCTTCTGTTGAGTCTGAAGTCAGCTATAGTGTACTTATGTATAAAAATAAATAAATCTTTTTTAAAAAAATGGCTAAAAAAAAAAAAAAGCAGCAGCTTTGGGTTTCTTGAAGTCACACAAGAAAGCTATAAAAGTATCTTTTATACTCCTCTAGGGGGCTTACTGCCATCTGCTAGTCTACATCTAGTCCTACACCTAGGCTGAGCCATACCACAACTAGAAACATGTATTTTTAGTAAATAATACAATCTTGGGGTTCACAGTGTGATCAAATATTCTGCAACAGAAAGCTAAAGGACTGTGAGAGGCTGTGTGAGGGAAGAGAATGAGTTTAGTGGTAGGTACTTGTTGAGTACCTCTGTCCAATCCAGAACCCCTTCCCCAAAAATATACATTAAGATGGCTGCAATTTTAAAAATAAAAAAAAAAAAGTAAGACTCTATAAGGATGGGAAGAAATTCAAACCTTTGTGCATTGCAAAGAAAATGGAAAAAGTAGGAAAATGGAAAACACTTCAGAGATTGAGGAAAACAGTTTATGATTCCTCAAAGTAATTAAAAACAGACTTATAAAATAAACCACACACAAGAAGAATTACCAGATGACCCAGCATTTCTATTTCAGGTTCTACACAAAAGGATGCTAAGACAGGGCTGGGGATTTCACTCAGCAGAGTGCTGCACAGCACCACAATGCCCCTGACTGATCTCCAGTACTGCATGAACGGGGTGTGTTGGTGCCTTCCTGAAATAGCATCATTTAAGAGAGGGAAGCGGGAGAATCAGAAATTCCAGACCATTTACACAGCAAGGACACCCTGGGCTTCATAAGTCCCTCTATTAAAAAAGAAAAGGAGGAGCTGGAGAGATGGTGGGTATATCAGTTAAGAGCACTGACTGTCTTCCACAGGTTCAGGTTCAATGTCCAGCATGCATATACATGGTGGCTCAAAAACATCTGTAACTATAATAACAAGGGATTGAATGCCCTCTTCTGGCCTTCTTGGGCATCACAGACTTACAGGCCAGCAAAACACACACACATAAAAATAAATAAATAAAAGAAAAGGGAGAACTGAACCATCTCAATGGTACACTGTACAGTCAAGTTCAAGGCAGCATTATTCCCAACAGCTAATATGTGGTGCAAACCAAGTGCCCATCAACAGCCACATTCAAAAAGTATATTCAGTTTTAAAGGAAAAGAAGGGGACTAGAGATGTGGTTCAGCAGTTAAGAGCACTGGATGCTCTTCCAGAAGACTCAGGTTCAATTCTCAGTACCTACATGATAGCTTGCTTACAAATGTCTGTAATCACAATTTCAGGGACTCTCATGCCCTCTTCTGGATTCTGTGGGCATCAGGTACGCATCTGGTGCACAGGCATACACGCAAGCAAAACACTCATACACAAAATATAAAACTAAATCTTGGGGTGTGAAGAAGGGTGGAGATGTTGGCACAAGCCTTTAATCCCAACAAGTTCCAGGCCAACAAGGTTACACAGAAAGACCTTATCTTAAAAAAACAAAGTGGGAGAGGGCAGCACAGGGGAGAGAAGGTGACACACAAGCTACAATTCAACAAACAAAATGACTGGCTAGAAATCACCAAAAAAAAAAAAAAAAAAGGCCAATGTCTGTTCTGGTAAAGTTAATCTTGTTCATTTTAATTAGTGTAAAGTGCCCTAGTTCCCTCCCTCTAGAGTTTCTTTCTTTGGCTCCCAGAGCAAAACTTTGAGAGTGTACTCAGATAACTTTTAGACTTTTGGGATGATCTACTGATATTAAGTTAATCTTGTTATTTCTTTCTTGCCTTATTTAGCACTTATCATGGATATGAATGATATGAATGATATGAGCAAGCAGTACACCCAGGGCCAGTACTGTCTGCAGCTGCAGGTGTTACTGGACCACATCCCTGAAGAAGGAAGGGGTTTAACAGTTAAAACAATTGGAGAGAAAGGAAGGAAGAGGAACGACAAGTTCTTTAATGGTATGAAATTTTAGTTCCAGAGGATGAAAGTATTTTATAATAGCAACCTGTTCAAACAAACAAACAAACAACAAAAAAAAGATAAACTATTCCAATTCAGAAACATGTGCCTAAAATATCAATCAAGTGTAGACAGAGAGGATCCATGGCTTTGCAGATACATGGCTCAGCAAAGAGTATTGTACTGTTCCTGCAGAAGGCCTGGATTTGGTTCCTAGCACCTACATGAAGTTTGACTCTGTATCTCCAGTTCCAGGGATTCAATGCCCCATTCTAGCCTCTGTAGGCATTTGCATGCATATAAACTCATGCAGGGAAACACTCATATAAAGACATACATTTTAAAAAATAAACATTGTGCTTTTTTTAAAGAGTGCATAAAATAACTGGGCATGATGGTGCTCACCTTTAATCCTAGCACTCATGAGGCAGAGGCAAGTGGGTCAAGGCCAGCGTGGTAGACAAAATGAGCTCTGGGACAGCCAGGGCTATACAGAGAAACCCTGTCTTGAAAAAACAAATGAGTACATAGAGGGCTGGGATGCAACTCAGTAGTGAAGAACTTGCCTAGCATGAAAACAACCCTATATTCCCTCCCTCCCAAGAGTATACAGAAAGAAGCAAAATAAATTTAAAAAAAAAAAAATTAAAATCTCAGGTTTGCTTGCTTTTTCACAAAAACTGCAGACTGTGCTCCTGGAAAGGAGAGGGAGCATTAACAGACGACACAGACTCCAGGATATAATCACCCATGCATGAAAGACAAAAACTCTCCCAGGGTAGGATGGAGGACGAACAGCAAGACCCCAGTGCAGAAGAGCAAGGGCAAGAGGTCTAGACTTCAAGATGAGAAGTTCCGCCGGGCAGTGATAGTGCACTCCTTTAATCCCTTTAATTGGGAGGCAGAGGCAGGCGGATTTCTGAGTTCGAGGCCAGCCTGGTCTACAGAGTGAGTTCCAGGACGGCCAGGGCTACACAGAGAAACCCTGTCTCGAAAAACAAAACAAAACAAAACAAAACAAAACCCCCAAAAAACAAACAAACAAAAAAAAAGATGAGAAGTTCCTCAGAAAAACAGACAGAACACTTGAGCACACAACAGTGTCTAATGCCAATTCACAAACAAGTCCATTTTTTAAAAGGCCTGTTTTTACAGAATATGCAATCATTTAAAAGGGGAAAGTATATAATATACCACTGTTATAAATAGCATGACAGTCACAGATTGTCCTTTTTAGGTTTTTACAGTTGTGATAAACACCGTGACTAACGTGGGGAGGAAAAGGTTTGCTTTACCTCACATTCCATCATGAACCTGGAGGCTAGAACTAAAGCAGAGGCCCTAGAAGAATGCTGCTTACTGGTTTGCTCCCCATTAACCTGTTCAGCCTGCTTTTTTATACCATCCAAGGCCACCTGCACAGATGTGGTACTGCCAGTGGGCTGGACCCTCCCACATCAATCATTAATCAAGAAAATTGCACACAGGCCAATCTGATAGAGGCAAGTTTTCATCGGATGTTCCTTCTTCCCAGATTAACTCTAGTTTATGTCAAGTAGACAAAAAACTAACTAGCACAATGGTAATGCTAAACACTAATTTAACAACAAGGGAAGGATCTACACTGGAAGAATGAGAATCAGTGAACACTATTTACAACTACAATCTCAGAAGGTATGCACCAAGCAAGAACTCTTCAAACATGCCTGCCTGGTAGGCTTTTCTTTTTGTTTTTTTCATGGTACAAAGAGTCCAAAATATAAACTGCCTTCAGGAGGGGGAGAAAAAGCCAGCCATTTAGGAGCTGCTACTGGCTATAAACTAGAGAAATGTAAGTTTGACATGTTTTAAAAGCAAGTTCTTTTTAATCCCAGCACTCAGGAGGCAGAGGCAGGCATCTCTTTGAGTTCATAGCCAGTCTGGTCTACATAATGAGTTCCAGGGCAGGATTACACAGAAAACCCCATCTTTTTGTTTGTTTGTTTGTTTTTGTTGCTGTCGTTGGTTTGGTTTGGTTTGGTTTTTTTGAGACAGGGTTTCTCTGTATAGCCCTGGCTGTCCTGGAACTCACTCTGTAGACCAGGCTGGCCTTGAACTCAGAAATCCGCCTGTCTCTGCCTCCCAAGTGCTAGAATTAAAGGCATGTGCCACCACTGCCCAGTGAAAACCCCATCTTGAAAACTATAACAATAACAACAAAAAACAAGAAACAAAACAAAACAAAAAAACAAGTTCTTAATTCTGGACAGGGAAGCGGCATGAGCTACTAAGGCCACAAAGTCACACCAGCTATTTTCTAGCTGTGTGATAAAAGATACATCATCTAACTTGAGAATCCATTCCTGAACTATAAAGATGGCATAAATGAATTTTATACTATCTTCTTGGCTTGCCAACTCCTGAATCTAAGGTAACAATCAAAGCAGTATGATAGCAATGGTTGGAGGATGAGAGAGAGAGAGAGAGAGAGAGAGAGAAAGAGAGAGAGAGAAACAAAACTGAAAACAGTATGTGTATACACATTACTTGCTTGATGTCAGTAAGGACTGAGAGAATGGGATCACTAGGGCTGCTATTGCTAAAATGGAGAAATAAGCTGTACATTGAAGGAGTGGCAAAAGCTAGACAGACGACTGAAGAAACAAGACAAGGGTTTAGATCCTAGGCTGGAAAAAAATTGAACTAAAGGTATCCAAACTGAGACATAAGGTCACTGAACAAAGGTAACAAAACCCCCGCCCTCCAAAAAACCATCTGTCTAGGAAGGAAGATGCTGCAAGGATCCCACCAAGAACATCAAGTGAAGGGAGCGGGGAATCTCCTAAGGATCTGACTTCTAGGAAATTATATTTTTACATCAGAAAGCACAAAATAAGGAAGAGGCTCTCAGAGAGCAAGACTGCTCAGGAATAGAGAGTAAGGACAGGGCCACAGCAGCTAAGGAAGGCACGGATGATTTGATAGCTAAAAGAGCAAGCAGCATAGACCCAGGAGGCAGGAAGATCTCTTGAGTTGGTGTAGTCAGACTAGTCAACATATCGAGTTCCAGGATAGGCAAGGTTATAAAGAGAGACTCTGTCCCCAAAACAAACAATAATAATGATAATAGCCATGCAGTTTAGCTGTCCATTATGGAATTATTCTCTTGGAGAAAATGAATTTAAAAAAATCCATTCCCTAAAAGTAAGACAGGAAAATTAATATGCTTTCATTTTTAATTGTATTACCATCTATCGTTCCTTAAAGAATCAATACCTTTCTCAACAGACATAAAATTTGCCCCTATAAATCGTACTTTCTTTTTCAATACTACTAACTGTGGTGACAGCTAAAGAATACAAATGTGGCATAGTTATAAAATGCCCACTGAAGTGTTAGAGAAGTAGCTCAGAGATAGAGTGCATGCTTAATATGCTTAAATCAAGTCTTTGGTTCAATCTCAAACACTCCTGCATACCCCATAGAAAACTGGTTTAACCTAAAACAGAACAAAATCTCTCAACTGAACAGCATCTAAATATATCTGCTTCATCATAAAGGCTGAGAAATAGCAAAATGGACATTCACCATTCACAACCCCTTATCTTAAAAAGAAAAGGAAAGGAATCATCCTAATAGGGCTTTTTATGGACATTAAATTTATTGAAATCAAAATTATTTACAGAAAGTATGTAGAGGGAAAAGTCCCTGCACTCTACACTCACATAAATTTTAAAATGCAGACCACACCCTATTGGTGCCAAAGAACCTACTCCATAATACCCAACATTGTCTTCCTGTACAGTATCGGGCAGAACAAAACTGTGCCCACACTACAGACAAGTGACAGCTTAGAGTCCAGATACACAAAAGCAAGACTCCACTCCCTGCTATATCATAAAATCCTTGATCACTTTAATGTGGCTCACTGATCCCACTATGCATGCTTCAAAACACTCAAGTCAGAAGAGACCAAAGACAATGAGGTAATCCACCTACAGAAGACTTGCTTATCATTTTACCATCAATGTCTAGCATGCCTCGAATAAAAACCCACCTATAAACTTTGGATACAAATGTATCAACACCCTATGTGGTGACACACGTACAACACCAGTACTTAGGAGGCTGAGACAGGAGAAGCTCAAAGCCAGCCTTGGCTACACAGTAAGTTCATGATCAACTAACTTAGGCTGCACATTAAGAGTTTGTCTACCGGGTGGTGGTGGCACACGCCTTTTATCCCAGCACTTGGGAGGCGGAGACAGATGGATTTCTGAGTTCCAGGCCAGCCTGAGTGAGTTCTGGAACTACAGAGTGAGTTCCAGGACAGCCAGGGCTCTACAGAGAAACCCTGTCTTGAAAAACAAAAAAAAGGGCTGGGTAGATGGCTCAGCAGTTAAGAGCACTAACTACTTTTCCAAAGGTCTTGAGTTCAAATCCCAGCAACCACATGGTGGCTCACAACCATCCGTAATGAGATCTGACGCCCTCTTCTGGAGTGTCAAAAGACAGCCACAGTGTACTCACATGAAATAAATAAATAAATAAATCTTTAAAAAAAAAGAAAAAGAAAAACAAAAGGAAAAAAAAGAGTCTGTCTAATAAAAGGGGATTGTAAAATTATCTATAATTGGGAGAAACCTAAAACTTAAAACCTCTATATATTCAGAAATACCCAACAACAATAAAAATTATACACACATACCTGTAACTTTGTCATGCAACTTCAGAAATACCAACCACTAATACAGGCCCCAGAAAGGATACTAATAACACTTCTAAGCCATTAACCAAAATTATTACACCAAGAATGTAAAGTACAAGCCAGGCAAGGAAACCCTCCCTACCACCTTAAGAAGGTCATATCAGTAGGTGATACACTGTAAGCAAAGCTTTGCACCTGACTGGATTACATCATTGTCTGGCTATGCTTACTAGGAATACTCACATCAGTTCAGACACAAGAAGCCAGCTCAGTCTAACCTACTATGAAAAAATAGCCAAGTCACAGACTAGTAAACTTTCATCCAAGGCCAAGTCCAGAGGACCACCTATACTGTTACAGCCACAATGAGTGAGGAATGTCTACACTGGTCAGGCTACACTTCATTAGACCAACTGAGGTACCTACTCTTTAACACTCCCTCAGTGTCACCAAACCTTTTTACATGGCATATGAGCAACCAAGTGAATGTAAATTTCTTCCTTTTCTTTTTTAAGACAATATCACACTTTATAGCCCAGGCCAGCCTAAACTCTATGCACATCAGGCTAGCCTCCAATTTGCTGCCATCCTCCTGTCCCTGGCTCCCAAGAACTGGGATTACAGGCATGCACCAACATGCCCCTTTTAAATGAAGTAGTATCATTCATAAATTAATATTCTTTATTACAGCAGCAGCAGTATAATCAAAGGCATGTCCCTTTAATTCCCACAGGCAGGTCTTGACCTATGGTGGCACAAAGATTCAGTTCTAGGCAGAAAATCTCTTTGTATTTGTCTTACCTACAAAATGGGAGACTTGAGTCTAAATCATCATGTGTCAATCTCACAAGTCATTCCTATGATCTAAGAAATAAGTAAATATAAACAGTATCAGAATACAAAGAAAATCAAACCAATGAATAACACCAGTCTCAAATTTTTCGGAAGTTACTCAAATAAATTTAAACTGAAAACGACAGAGACTATAAAGTTGCTCAAAGCCAGATGTGGTAATGTACACCTTTAACCTCAGCACTCAAGAAGCAGAAGCAGGCCAATCTCTCTGAGTTTGAGGTCATTTTCATCTTTATAGTGAGTTCCAGTGAGATTCTTAAAAAAAAAAAAAAAAAATGTCTCTGCTGGAAGACCAGTCTGTCTGGTTGTGCCATGCCTCTTACTTAAAAAGATAAATAAAAAGCCAAACTTCAAAAAGGTCCACAGCACTGTGTTCATGTGGGCAAAATGAGAATGCACAGCTCACAAAGGTCTGTGCTGTCCTAACATACACCAGGCCCCACGTTACATTCAGAGCTCTCTAGCATCAGACGCTTGCTTACTCTGTCAAGTATTCAAACCAAGTAAAATTTGATGTGGCCTTAATGGGAGATATGCTTGTTCTAGGTATAATCAGGTAAAACGTAGATTCACTTACAAAGCTTATACGACACCACACACCCTTTCCCTGTGATGTCGTCCAGTACATACATACAACAGGACTGAGTTCCCCAAAAGAGAATCTTAGCCAGCCTCTAAAAAAGGAATACACACTGACTAGCGCACGTTCTAAAGGTGGACAGCCCCAGAATGACCGGTCTAATAGCTCTTTTCAAAGGCTCACTTCTACAGCCTGCTCTGGCTTATACCAGACCCACTGGTATGTTTTTCCATCTTTAAATAAGAAAAAGATTCTTAAAAATTTTGACTTATAGCTTGATTTAAAAACACACACAAACAACAACCTCTAAATACTTCCTTGAAGAAGTCTGTCCAGTACAGACTTTCTCATGTAAGAAGGCCACCACTAATGACCATGTAGTTTTCAACTTGTGCTTTTACCAAAAAAAAAAAAAAAAAAAAAAAAAAAAAAAAAAAAGCCTAATCTTCCAAAAGTAGAGCTGCTAGAGAATACACATGCGCTAATTTTAAGTGGCACCTACTTTCTTCCCACCACACGTGCACGTGAATGTCTGTTTCTTCACATCCATCAACATGCAAACATCCTTTCTTTTCTCTTTGAGTAAGGCTGGACATTGTTCACATGTTTTAAAGTATGTTTCTGTGTGCCTGAATGCAATTTGCCTGTAGAGTCCAGAAGAGGCTATGAGATCCACTAGAACTAAATTACTAGCAGTTCTGAGCTGCAATGCAGGTGCTGCCAACTAACCTTGGATCTTTTGCCATAACAGTACACATCCCTAACCAGTCAGCCATCTCTCCAACCCCCATTTTTTTGAATTTTTGAAAGCCATTTACACTTCACTTTTCTGCCAAGGGTCTGTTTATAGTTTTTGTCCATTTCTATTGAGCTGGGCTGGTTAGTGCTTTATAGTAATTATTTTTTACAGCATATGATAGCACTCCCTCTTCAATTAATTACACTCTGGTACTATCTGTACCAGTCGACTTCAAGTTGGACTCATTCAGTTACCCTTTTCAGTCCTCATTTTAACCAGCTTTCAGTGCAGTTCACCAGGAGACACCTCTTCCTGCCTGCCCCCATTCACCCATATTGGAATGAGAATGTTCTCATCAGTTGGCCTCTCTGAGCTCGAATTCTTTTTCTCCCTGGCCACTCTTTTTCTCTATACATTACTATTATAGGAGTCTTTGAAAGTGCAGGCTGGTGTTCCCATCTGTGCCCTGGAGCTGATCCTGTGCCATAGCTCTCCATACGCACATTCTGGCAGGAGAGAGCTGGTCTCCCAGGAGGGCTGACACACAGGCTTACAGGAGCGACAAGTCACAGTCAGAGACAGCAAGACGAGCTAACACTACAGATAACCAGATGGTGAGAGGCAAGTGCAAGAACATAAGCAACAGAAACCAGGGCTATTTGGCATCATCAGAACCCAGTTCTCCCACCAGAGCAAACGCTGGATAACCCAACACACCAGAAAAGCAAGACCCTGATTTAAAATCACATCTCATGATGATGATAGAGGACTTTAAGAAGGGCATAAATAATAACTCCCTTAAAGAAATACAGGAGGGGCTGGAGAGATGACTTAGCGGTTAAGAGCACTGACTACTCTTCTGAAGGTCCTGAGTTCAAATTCCAGCAACCACATGGTGGCTCACAAACATCCATAATGAGATCTGATGCCCTCTTCTTGTGCGTTTGAAGAACTTACATATAGTAAATAAATAAACCTTAAAAAAAAAAAATACAGGAGAGCACAGGTAAAAAGTTATAAGCCCTTAAAGAAGAAACACAAAAACCCCTTAAAGAATTAAGGGAAAACACAACTAAACATGTAAAAGAATTGAACAAAACCATCCAGGACCTAAAAATGGAAATACAAACAATAAAGAAATCACAAAGGGAGACAACCCTGGAGACAGAAATCCTAGGAAAGAGGTCAGGAGTCATAGACACAAGCATCACCAACAGAATACAAGAGATAGAAAAGAGAATCTCAGGGGCAGAAGATACCATAGAAAACATTGACACAACAGTCAAAGAAAATGCAAAAAGCAAAAAGATCCTAACCCAAAACATCCAAGAAATCCAGGACACAATGAGAAGACCAAACCTAAGGATAATAGCTATAGAAGAGAGTGAAAACTCCCAACTTAAAGGGTCAGTAAATATCTCCAACAAAATTATAGAATAAAACTTCCCTAAAGAAAGAGATGCCCATAAACATAAAAGGAGCCTAGAGAACTCCAAATAGATTGAACCAGAAAAGAAATTCCTCCCAGCCGGGTGGTGGTGCCACATGCCTTTAATCCCAGCACTTGGGAGGCAGAGGCAGGTGGATTTCTGAGTTTGAGGCCAGCATGGTCTACAGAGTGAGTTCCAGGACAGCCAGGGCTACACAGAGAAACCCTGTCTCCAAAAACCAAAAAAAAAAAAAAAAAAAAAAAAAAAGAAAGAAAGAAAGAAAGAAAGAAAGAAAGAAAGAAAGAAAGAAAGAAAGAAATTCCTCCCATCACATAATAGTCAAAACACCAAATGCACAAAACAAAGAAAGAATATTAAAAGCATTAAGGGAGAAAGGTCAAATAGCATATAAAGGCAGGCCTATCAGGATTACACCAGACTTCTCACCAGAGACTATGAAAGCTAGAAGATCCTGGGCAGACCCTAAGAGAACACAAATGCCAGCCCAGGCGACTTACACCCAGCAAAACTTTCAATTACCATAGATGGAGGAGACAAGATATTCCATGACAAAACCAAATTTACACAATATCTCTCCACAAATCCAGCCCTACAAAGGATAATAGATAGAAAACTCCAACACAAGGAAGGAAACTATACCCTAGAAAAAGCAAGAAAGTAATCTTTCAACAAACCCAAAAGAAGATAGCCACACAACATAACTCCACCTCTAACAACAAAAATAACAGGAAGCAGCAATCACTATTTCTTAATATCTCTTAATGTCAATGGACTCAATTCCCTAATAAAAAGACATAGACTAACAGACTGGATATGTAAACAGGACCCAGAATTTTGTTGCATACAGGAAACACACCTCAGTGACAGGCACTACCTCAACCAATCCTACGTCCAATAGAGAGCTAATATCCAATACACACACATAAAAAAAAACTCAAGAAGTTAGACTCCAGAGAACCAAATAACCAAAGCAAGAGCCTCCCAGGACCCCACAGGGATAACATCAGCTGAAATACTCCACAAAGGGGAGGGAGACCTTATCTAGAGGTTAGGCCTGGCCCCCTGGTTGAGGGATGGACCACTCACCCATCTCCAAAATTGTAACCCAGAATTGCTCCTGTCTAAAGACAGGGACAAAGAGTAGAACAGAGACTGAAGGAAAGGCCATCCAGAGACTGCCCCACCCGGGAATCCATCCCATATGCAGATACCAAACCCAGACACTATATCTAATACCAATAAGTACTTGCTGACAGTAACCTGATACAGCTGTCTCCTAAGAGGCTCTGCCAGATCCTGACCAATACAGATGCGGATGCTCTCAGCCAACTATTGGACTGAACACAGGGACCCCAATGGAGGAGATAGGGGAAAGACTGAAGGAGCTGAAAAGGCCTCATCTGGCATCAATGGAAGGGGAGGCCCTTGGTCCTGTGAAGGCTTGATGCCCCAGTGTAGAGAAATGCTAGGGGAGTGAGGCTGGGGTGAGTGGGTGGGGGAGCATCCTCATAGAAGCAGGGTAAGGGGGGATGGGATAGGAGTTTGCAGAGGGGAAACTGGGAAAGGGGATAACATTTGAAATGTAAACAAAATATCTAATTTAAAAAAAAGTACAGGTTGTATACACTCCTTATCTATCAGTCTTCCAGGTTAACCAGTCCTAAGAAAAATTTACAAAGCTTAAAAGATCCAAAACAAGCTTTGAGGAATGAAGGAAGAGATTTCCACTGGTTTCTTAATGATCTCTCCTGCCTCCATCTCTTCAGCACATCCTAGCAGCACACATCACATAACATCCAGCCCATTTCTTTCACAGTTTTGTTTTTTGTTTTGTTTTGTTTTGTTTTTTGTTTTTCCGAGACAGGGTTTCTCTGTGTAGTCCTGGCTGTCCTGGAACTCACTCTGTAGACCAGGCCGATCCTGAACTTAGAAATCCGCCTGCCTCTGCCTCCCAAGGCCTGGGATTAAAGGCGTGCTCCACCACTGCCTGGTTCCCAGCCCGTTTCTTAAGTGGCTCTATAAATACAAGTCTTAAATCTCTATACTTTAAACAAGATGCCCAAGTAGTAGACAGTTCCCACAAATGTCTAAGAGTGAACTAATCCTCAACTAGTACAGTCAATCATGCAAAGAAGGCCCATCACATTCCACACCCAACCAAACCTTCCATTCACAATGCCTTCCCAAGCTCAGTAAAACAGGCCTCAAGTTGTTAGACTTGGCTCTTCTCTGCCACACCTCCACCTCTAATCTAATCATCAAACTTCATAGTTCTACCTTCAATAGCCCTTCCCTCCTCTCAATTTTCTGCCACTGACTAGAAGATGAACACAGCCCCAAATTCACTTCTACTTCTTACTTGGTTTTGGTCAGAGTTCTCTACTGTTCACATGTGCAGTTTGTGATCTATGCTTTCTCTGTGGCACCCACATAAGGCTTCTGCACACTTGAACTACAGTGCATTTGTACTGAGATATGGTTCTGTGGTAGGATGCTTGCATGGCTTGTCTGAAGCCCTAGACTCAATTCCTAGTATAGTAGCTCCAAGATTAAATAAAACAGGAAAAGAAATTCTCATTTATTTGTATTGATTGCATGCTAAAAATGACAGTGTTTTGCAGCCAGGCAGTGGTGGCACACACCTTTAACCCTGAACTCGAAGGCAGAGGCCAAAGGACCTCTGAGTTTAAGGTCAACCTGGTCTAACAGAGAACAAGTTCCAGAAACCCTGTCTTAAAACAAACAAACAAAAAACATATTTTGGACATACTGAGTTACAGACACAAAATTCAAATGGCTGGGGAAATGCAGTGATAGAGCAAGACCTAGTGCCCCATACACATGCACCATATATATGTATGTATGTATGTTTATTACTCTATTTTAACTTATCACATATAGTTACTAGGAAATGTCAATATGTAGCTGGCACTGAGGGCATCAGCTAGTCTCATAGCCACACTTTCTTTAACCAGGTATGATCAAATCATAGAAAACACTGGACTTCAAAAAGGACAGGTATTCAGGTATTTGTCAAATGAATTATGGGCAAAATTGGTATACATCCAATTAAAGACAAAGTATGCTGAAAAGTGGTGGCACTTCCCTTTAATTCCAGGATTCAGGAAGCAGAGGCAGGTGTATCTAAGTTTAAGGCCAGTAAGGGCCACTGAGTCAGACCAGATCTTCAATAAAATATAAAGCAACAAAAAACTTTCAACTAAAAGCTAAACAACAGCAGATTTCTGAGTTCGAGGCCAGCCTGGTCTACAGAGTT